>NW_019174455.1:1249795-1326526 GCF_002260705.1 Seriola dumerili | reverse complement strand
ACAGATGAGAGAGACAGGTGAGAGAGACAGGTGAGAGACAGACGGATGAGAGACAGACAGGTAAGAGACTGACAGGTGAGAGACAGACAGATGAGAGAGAGACAGGTGAGAGAAAGACATATGAGGTACTGACAAATGAGAGACAGACAGGTGAGAGAGACAGAGGGATGAGAGAGACAGGTGAGAGACAGACATATGAGAGAGAGACAGGTGAGAGACAGACATATGAGAGAGAGACAGGTGAGAGAGACAGACAGGTGAGAGAAAAACAGATGACAGAAAAACAGATGAGAGAGACAGGTGAGAGAGACAGACAGGTGAGAGAGACAGGTGAGAGACAGATGGATGGGAGACAGACAGGTAAGAGACTGACAGGTGAGAGACAGACAGATGAGAGAAAGACATATGAGGTATTGACAAATGAGAGACAGACAGGTGAGAGACTGACAGATGGGAGACAGACAGATGAGAGAGACAAGTGAGAGACAGACAGATGAGATACAGACAGATGAGAGACAGACAGATGAGTTACAGACAGGTGAGAGAGACAGGTGAGAGACAGATGGATGAGAGACAGACAAATAAGAGAGAGACAGGCAAGAGAAAGATAGGTGAGAGCAAGACATATGAGGTACAAACAGATGAGAGACAGATGGGTGAGAGAGACAGGTGAGAGACAGACGGATGAGAGACAGACAGATGAGAGACTGACAGGTGGGAGAAAGACAGGCGAGAGACAGACAGATGAGAGAGAGACAGGTGAGAGACAGAGATATGAGGTACAGACAGATGAGAGACAGACGGCTGAGAGAGACAGACAGATGAGAGAGACAGGTGAGAGAGACAGGTGAGAGACAGACGGATGAGAGACAGACAGGTAAGAGACTGACAGGTGAGAGACAGACAGATGAGAGAGACAGATGAGAGACAGACATATGAGGTACTGACAAATGCGAGACAGACAAATAAGAGAGAGACAGGCAAGAGAAAGATAGGTGAGAGCAAGACATATGAGGTACAAACAGATGAGAGACAGATGGGTGAGAGAGACAGGTGAGAGACAGACGGATGAGAGACAGACAGATGAGAGACTGACCGGTGGGAGAAAGACAGATGAGAGAGACAAGTGGGAGACAGACAGATGAGAGAGAGACAGGTGAGAGACAGACATTTGAGGTACAGACAGATGAGAGACAGACGGGTGAGAGAGACAGACAGATGAGTTACAGACAGATGAGAGACAGACAGATGAGAGACAGAGGTAGTTACAGACTGGCGAGAGACAGACAGGTGAGAGACAGAGATGAGTGAAAGACAGATGAGAGACAGACAAGTGAGAGAGACAGGTGAGTGACAGGCAGGTGAGAGACAGACAAATGAGAGACAGCCAGGTGAGTGACAGGCAGGTGAGAGACAGACAAATGAGAGACAGAGAGGTGAGTTACAGACTGGCAAGGGGCAGACAGGTGAGAGACAGACAGATGAGTGAAAGACAGATGAGAGACAGACAAGTGAGAGAGACAGGTGAGTGACAGGCAGGTGAGAGACAGACAAATGAGAGACAGACAAATGAGAGACAGATAGGCTGCAAAGGGAGGTCAACATTCCTTCAGTCCAGACATTTATTCACAACTGCAAAACTGTGCACAAGTAAAAGTTAAACACCTTTGTAAATATATGCTCAAATACACGTACAAAGTCAGTTAAAATCTACTCTGAGTAAAAATTTGTCACAACTCAGTCTTTTCTAAGACCTCAGAGGATGCTGCTTGGTCTTTAAGTCTAATTCCCTCTGTTTGATATGCAGAGTTGGTCATAGTCGTTAGTACAAAGCCTCATTACTGATGACTTCTCTCTCTCCCTCCCTCTCTCCTGCTCTTTCTGCTCAGTGTGTTTTATGTTTAGTTATTCCTCTGCCTCCTTCAGTAATAATGATACATGGAATGAAAGTAGTTTGATTACTGTGATGGAGGCCAGGCTCAGTGTATTTGAAGTGGTCCTCCTCTTCCCTGCAGGTCCCGAGCAGCAGGGAAACCAGAGCGGCTCAGTAGACTGTGACCAGTCAGTCAGTCAGTTAGCAACATTTGAGATTATAGGGCTGGCCCCAAGTAGTGGTCCTCAGCCAAAAATACGAAGTTGAAATGTACTCTGGTTAAAAGTTACAGCGTTACATTTTTTAAAAGGGAGAAGGGTAAAACTGTTAAATGGTGATAATGATAATATATGATAGAACTATTAAGTTAATGAACGTCGTTGGGCCTATATGCTCCTGATAGACTGGATCCAGCTGAGAACTGCACTGAAAGCAGCCAATAAATCCCAGTCAGGCACTTTGCAGCCTGTGCATACGACTGATAATTACAACACCACAGCGGGTGTCCACAGACTTTATCTATCAATATTAAGCTACATAAATCAAACAGCTGCTGCTTCTTAACAGCAAAATAAAGCAGCAGAAAAAGTGGAGATTTATAAACAACATAAACTCAGACAAAATGCTACATTGCGAGGCAGCACTGTAGTTTTTGGTGCTCTCCTCTCTGCAGTGAGTTATAACAGTCAATCATTTGTTGCGCTCACCTGTCTAAACATCACTTTGTGAGGCTCAAGCACCACAAAGTCCTGCTCACTCTACATCCAATTTCTCTGCTCGTTAATTCTCAGCGGTCCACTCTGAGCTGACTGAGCTGCAGTCACAACAGGGATCATCAGAAACAGCAGACAGGTGGTGCACACCTCACTGACTATGGAAGTGAACTTAGAAGTCACGGCTGAGAGATCCACCGCCAGTATATTAGCATTAGCACAACAGGCAGGTGTGTTTGGTTTGAGACACTTGTCGTGGTGACCAGGTGTTGCATTAAATCTGCAGCTTATTCTCTGCTGCAGCTGCTGGTTTTCAAAACTTCATCATGTGATGTTTGTTTCCCTGATAATTTCAATTTAAATTGCAGTGAAGTAAAATACTTGAGTTTAAAAATTCTTTAGTAAGACTGAAATTACTGATCTTTAGAAATATTTCACTCAAGTGAAGTTCATCAATGAAAGCCCTTTGGCTCCTGTCGGCTCATTGGTGGCCATCCGGCCTTCATTGTCTAGCAGCTTCTGGATATTTGTCGTCAGAAAGTGATCTCTCCAGTGCCAAGTCGATTGAGAGGGTTGGTTCTGAGGCTTCTGCCAGGAACATGCTGCTGGACTCTTCTTTTATCTTCAGCCTGACCAGTCTGAAGGAACAACAGGAACTGCTCCTGGGCAACAGCAGCTTCATCAACACAATCACTTGCATCTCCTGCTTGATTCCTCGTGCCTGTCATGACTTTCCTACCGTATATTGCCCAATGAAAGTCCTTAATGTCCTCCCACCTTTTGCTAGTCATCCATGCTCCACCTGCCCTTGATTACCCCTTTGGACCCAGAATATGTGCCTGCACCTCTCTGCCTCCTGTACCTCCTGTCTATAGTGATGTCCTGTTTCCTGTATCTTTCCGTCTTTAAGAATTTGACATGTGTTAAATATTGTGTTTTTACCTGCCTCCGCTCAGCCCTTTGCCACTGTTTCTCCACTGAATCAACACCTGTTGCCAACCTGTTTTTTTTTTTTCCTCTAAGTAAACGCTGCTTATTGATCCTGCCTGTTTGTCTGCTTGTGGCTCCAAATCAATATCTACCTGTCACAGTTGACTGTTGTCTTGGGAAATACACCAAACGGCCAAATGAACTTCTTCACCCCTCTAAGCAATCCTCAAAATAAAACTTAAAACATAAACAGATTCGAAAAGTCATTAAAAATATGTGTAGGAGCCTCTTAATATAAACTGTGATCACTTTACAAAGTACACGTATCTTCAGAGGCCCTCACTGCACCTCCCCCTCCCCTCTGATCCTAGATATGTTTTCTTAAGACACACAAATATACACACTCAGGCACACATGGTTGTGAACAGACACAAAACACAGGGGCCAACTGTGGACGCTATAGACGCCATTCGCATCTCCTGCTAAGCTGCAGGTCGATCTTAAGCCAACATGCACCATTAACGATGCCATACTGGCCTTTGTGGAGGCTCCATGTGGGGGGCACATCCTGCTGTAGCATCACAGCTGGGAGGGCCAGGGGTTGGAACGTGGTTTATAGTGCTACCTCACAGAAGGGCTTTATGACTTAGAGAGGCTTAATGAGGTGGAGCAAGTTAATATTTTAACACTTGTGGCTATTGTTAAGCCATATGCCAGTGTGGTCCTGTTTGTGTCGTCGACATCTGAAGAGGGATGAGAGACAGATAAGAAGAGGAGTGAGGGAAGAGAAGTAGTAGGAGGGACAGATCTACTAAGTGTCACTGATGTTTAGTACATCAATACATCTAATAAGAAAGGATCAAACCAGTGACCCTTTGAGTACAGGACTGTGCCACTACTCAGTACCTCTACAGCTATGAATGGTGCTATAACATTGTATTAAATGGTTGAGGCAAATGAGAACAGGTGAAAAAAAGATTTTGCCCAGATGATTTCTATAGCTCCTTACTTTTTATCAGGGTAAAAAATGATCTTTGCAAACTAAAAAACTAAAAAAAAAAATCACCTGTTTACACAGATGAAAGAATTTTGATCAGACATTGACATTGGATCACCAGAAATTTTCTTTCTCACTTGCCTTCAGGGCTTCTGTAGATGCTTTTTACTTATTTAGTGCAGGATTTTGTGCAAATGCATCAGATGTTATATAGTACAGCGGTTTTAAAAACGATTTTTTGAGGAAAAGTTAGAAATAAAACTTTTTATTTTAAATTAGGGCTGCACGATATTCAAGAAAATTCACTTTGAGATATGCAATTTCAGTTGGAATAGTCATTTTTTCCATTTCATTTTCACTGAAAAAAATATAAAAATAATGATGATGTGATTTTTGTTGGTCTGGACCAAACAAACATGTTCCTTTACGTCTGGAGGATATGATTTGTAGTCTGAGGCGTCTCTGTTGCACCACAACACTTATTTTGCTAGCAATGAACATCAATGTGACACATTTTATCTTTATCAAAAAAATTGCAGCTCCTGTGATTTGGATTTGCACATGGCCATATTGAGATTTCAATTATATTTCGATTAATTGTGCAGCACTATTTTAAATGTACATATACTGTATAAATGTAGTAATTTGGGACAGGCACACAAATACTGCAGGATGGAGAGAGACAGCATAGACAGAGAAAGGCCCTCATAGTTCCTGAATGAGCTTTGATGATTAGGGACAGACACACAAAACACTTGAGGGGAGGGAAAGACAGGAGAAGAAAGGCAGTGAAAGAAAAGAGGGAAACCTGTTACATCTGGAAAAGACTCTGACAGGAAGCCACCCATCTGTGGCCAAACAGCTGGGGCCAGACAGAGTGGACCCTGTCAGCATGAGTGTGTCTATGTGTGTGTTTAGTGTGCACTGGTTTGTGGAGAACAGGTGGGGGTGGAAGAGAAAGGCCAATCACCGGTCTGGAACGCTGGATGTCACAAGATGTCTTCACGGCACCAAGCTATCCGGGGACAGAGCATTTTGGGGTGGAAGCAGACAATTAACCTTTTTGAAGAACTGTCCTCATGGCTCCGCACCATGAGCGCCGCTCTGACAGGTCCACAGCCCCCGCTAATGCCTCAGTGTTTTCATCTCCCTGCCACATCTGTCAGAGATTAGCCTTGACTGCACCTGTGGTATGTGTGGAAGATGTACAGATACATGGAATGGACTGAAACTAAAATTATGACCGTGGTTATGAAATGAAGTATTTTTGAATTTATCAATTTTCATTGTTTTCGCCTCCAACCGGCCAAGTGTTAGAAAATATGTTCACAGTCTCTCCTTCCTGAGCTACAGTGTTGAATAATGACCAGAAGTGTTTTTAGAGAACATTATGATGTCACATTGAAGTTGACCTTCGACCATTTGGATATCACTTCCTTTTATCCTGATAGACATTTGAGTTCAATTGTGTCATAATTAGTGAATGAATTCATGTGTTATGGCCAAAAAGGTGTTTTATGAGGTCACTGTGACCTTTGACCTTTGACCACAAAAAATCCAATCACTTCAAACTTGTTCCTTCAAGTACTGAGATATCGCTTGTATTGTTCAGTCAGATTTTTACTGGATTTAATGTACTGGAGTAATTGATTTTAATAATATGGAAGTATTTTTTTAATCAGTGATGAAGTCTGGCTGTGGTAAACACAGCAAGTTTTAAAGTAAATGAATCTTTATTTGTAAACCTTCAAACACAGACTTCGGATCAGAGCATGGTCTCTGGTGAAGAATCTTCTGCCTCATCTTTATCTCACGTCGCCATCGTTGGGACACTGACAGGTTCAAACATGGCTGACAGTGGAGGAGTTAGCTGTGATTGGTTTTTCTCCTGTGATGAACACAGTGTATGGTCTATCATATTTTCAAAATAAAATAAAATTAATTCACTAAAAGCTCTGCTTCAAAGTAAGAGTACTTCATAAAAATGCACTGGAGTCAAAAGTACAATATTTGTATTTTAAGTGTAGTGGAGTAGAGTCAGAAGTTGAAGAAAAAGTGCCGACATTGAAAATATACTTAAGTCCACTGTTCATCTGCTCATATGATCAGACTACTCGTTACTACTAACTGCCAAGTATTATTTTTGTTTATATAGTACAATATCACAAATTTGCCCCAAAGGGCTTAACAATCTGTCCAGCATCATGACACCCTCGGTCCTGAATAATAATTATCTTTATTGTCCATAAATGGGAAAATCTATCTTCACAGGCTGGTTAAAAGACATCACTGTAACTCACAAACAGTAAATACAAATAATAAAGCACAACATGCACAGAGCAAACAACAATAAGGAACATGATTTCAGTGTGAATAATGACGAGGTCAACAAAGTTATTGCCTTTGGTTTGAAGGACTTTGTGTAAACGTAAACAGCTCTACAGCGTCTTCCTGAGGGCAGTTCAGTGACTTGAATCAGACACAGTTTGTCAAGCTTTCTGTTTGTATACACACTCCAGCTGTTCCTGCTCTTTCCCAGTAATGTTACTGGTCGTGTTTGTAATCCTGGTCGGTCTGTTTTTGTTCTTAGACCCCAGGTTCCCACACCATGTGCACATATTAAAAGTTAAAACACTTTCCCTCAATTTTCCTGATTAGATACAAGCAGTTAGACCCTAAAAAGAGAAAAACTCCCCCCAAAAAATAACTGAAAATAAGAAGAAACCTCAGGAAGAGCCACTGAGAAGGGATCAATCTGTAAACATAAAGACTGTGATCTGGGTAGGTTTCAAAGCGAACAACAGCATAGAGCGATTAGAATCATTCCAGAGATCTAGCTTTGTTGTAGCCATGAAACAGTTAAGAGTGGGCTGCTAATCTAGGGTTATGTCTATTGTTATAAAACATGCTTGTAATTCAGAACACACTCGTACCACTGGAGGAAGAAGACTTCCCGTTAGGAGGAGTTAGGAGGGGCAGTCAGACACTGCCAAGATGGCGACGGTGAAGCTTCAAAACTGCTCACAGGCACAAGGAGAACACGCTGTTCCAGATGTAAGTGATGAAATAAGAATATTCAGCATATTCTACACTGAATATATGTAGGTAGGTGTGAAGAGGTGAATTGTAAATTTAGAGTTGTCAGTTAACTGAACCTGCATGTGACTGCATTTGGATTGAAACACAGAAAGGGGCCCAGCTGCCGTGATTTGTTCATTTACAATTAAATCAGCTTCAAGTGTCATCAAGTATCTAAAATGATTTAACACTAAACTTATGTTTAGTTATTCCACTGCCTCCTTTAGCAATAATGATATATGTAATGAAAGTAGTTTATTTGCTGTAATGGAGGTGAGGCTGAGTGTATTCCCTGCAGCCAAGAAACCAGAGCAGCTCAGTAGTAGTCACGATTACAGGGCTGGCCCTGCTGTTGCGATCCAGCCAAAAAGAGATGAGCTTTAAAACTAAAATGTAATGGAGTGTGGATGTAACCTCACTAAGCCCTACAGTGTATTTTACACCTGCATGTGTTCACAACCAGGACTCTACATTGTTGTCTTTGTTTGTAAATTTAATGTTTGAGCAGAATTAGTACAACAAACGTGACAACATAAAACGCTGACAGTAAAAGTGAGTCATCATAAAACATATATATGCTAACTATAAGTATAATGATGTATTTATAGAGATGTAGGAGGGAGGTTTAAGGAGGGGATGGTTCAGTTCTAGTTGAACAGAACTGGTTCAAGAGGAAAAGCAGCTGGAAAGGGTTGAACACAGAGACTCAGAGCTGGAACTAAGCTCCTCTCTGTCATTCTCACCCGTGACGCCTGACGGCAGAGTCAGCCTGAGAGCTCTCAGATTCACTTTCCACCCAGTCCACTGTAGCAGAGAGAGCCTCAAAAACAGCTCTCTCTTAAATCTGCCATCTATTTTCATAAAATATATTTACATATTTATTTTTATACGTTTTATTTATATTTCATTAGTACGATGGAGTATTAGGGCTACACTGAGGGAAAAAACAGAAATCTGAAATTTTGAGAATAAGTTCATAATGTTATAAGAATAAAGTCATAATATTACAAGAATTAAAAATGTAAAATTTTGAGAGAAAAAAAATAATTTTTAGGAATATTACATCAACCAATCAAACAGGTGAGATGACAGTCAGTGTCAGTCTGAGCTGCTTCTGGCAGCTGCTGTTTGTCTGTCTAACAATAGAACAGACTCACTTTCTTCACAATCTTTTCAATGTCCTGATGATGATGATGCTGATGATGATGAAGCTGATGATGATGATGATGATGATGATGATGATGATGATGATGATGATGATGATGATGATGATGATGATGATGATGATGAAGCTGATGAGCCAAACGATGAAGTGTCTCCTTATTAGTGAAACCTCTGCTAAAGTAGAACTTCACAGAATGCTCCACGTTCCTCTTTTTAAAGCTTCTGATATTTCCCTCTAAAACACACAACCTACAATTACCACTTTATTCTTAAAATTTCAGATTTTTTTTCCTCAATGTGGCCATAACAGTTACAGTTCCATTTCTCTTTTATATTTTCACTATAATACTCAGACTGTTAAGTGTGTGTGGTTTGAGTCTTTTTTCTCATGAGCACATCAAAACAACAACTGAATGTTAGAGGGGAATTCTACCAATGTTACACATGAAGTTCAGGAAATCACCCTGATGACTTCATCACAGATTCTTAGTTTTGGCTAGAGACCTCAGATTTATAATAGACAGATTGTGTTATAAAACCGTTGTGTGCAATGATGTGGGCACATGGAGTTATCAAGTTGCATGATGGTAGGTGTAAGATGAAGGTTCTGGGGGCTAAAGGTCGGGACATCTCGGCATCTGCAGTTTCCAACAGATTTCTCTGTGGAAATTTCATTTGAAAAAGTGCCTGTCGTCATATTTTCAACGACTAGACGAGAACATGTTCACAACTCAAGTCTGGCATGTTGTTCATCACTGTAAGCTTTTAAACACTTGCAGTCCACACCTCCTCTGTCTGTCTCTTTATTCATCACACAGTGACGCTTTTTGTCCTTCGTGTCATAACATCACTTCTAACCAGGCGGCTGCTCGAGACTCAGGTTTCCCTCTGGTTAAAGCCTCTGTGTGTGTGTGTGTGTGTGTGTGTGTGTGTGTGTGTGTGTGTGTATGAGAGAGAGAGAGAGAGAGCTTTGAGTGACTGTGACATTTGACCGCACCTGAAATTTGATCTGATCAGTTCAACAGACTTTTTTCTGGCCCTTTAACTCATTTTGCAGGTGGCACACACACACACACACACACACACACACACACACACACACACACACACACACACACACACACACACACACACATACACACACACAATTGGTTGGCAGACAACTTGCACTGTACATATTAAATATAAATATACATATAAGGATTCAACAGGATACACACACACACACTCAGACACACACAAACATGCACACATAACTCATGTTATCAGAAACAAAGACATTCAAACATTTATGCAAGAATCACACGCATACACTTTTGTCCATATAGGCTGTGTGAGTAATCTTGCATGCACATCCTCTTTCTCTTTTTCTCACACATACACACACACACACACACACACACACTGTGGCAGTCTGTTGTATAGCAGGAAAGGACTGTTAAGCTTTCCCAAGGGAAACAGCAGCACAGCCCTTCAATGGACATTGTTATTAGGTGTTTTTTGTTTAAGCAATCCTCTCCACCACTCATCTCTTTCTCTCTCTCCCTCTCTACCTCTCTCTCTGTCTCTCTCTCTCTATCTCTCCCTCCTCTCAGCTGATGGCTCCAGCAGGTGATTAATGCATAGCCGCAACCGTTAGCACTTTGCTAATCAGCCCAAAAGCACTTTGCTTAAGTGAGGAAAGTCGTCCAAATGGTGTTTGGCCTTAAAAAGCCAGTGCTGCTGTATGAGGTCAGGGATTTCACGTCACAGCTGGTACATGTAGTGGTCGCTGTGTCCATGTGTCTGCAACAGTTCCTTCTGGAGCTTATTCTGGAGTTTGTATATATATCCACTGGAGATATGAACTATGATGCACAGGCGTGTGTATGCACATGTACTGTCAGTGTATTCATTCATATGTCCTTATAAGCTCACCTGAGCAGCACTAATGACTAGCTGGTGAACACAGTGGAGCATTTAACAGCTAAAGGAACTGGTGGACACACAACACTGTACTGACTGATGACATTTTTCAGCATTTGACGCTTTCGTATCATTTTATTGCAATAACAATCTGTTCTTCATGATGCTTCTGATCTCTACTGGAGGTGGGCGATACCACGAAATTTATTTTCAATCCAAAGTGGCTTATGTATTTTCGTGTAGGGGAGAGCAGTGTCATGATTTATGAGGTATATGCATCATCAATAGGCTAAATCTTAATACATTTTAATGACCACTGAATGATTTGCCAAAGCAATGCAATCATTTTAATGATGGTAGAATATATACCTGCTGCCTGTGAGACATGGGTTTGATTCCCAACTGAAGCATGTATGTCGCAAGTGAAGGAGAACAAAAAGTGTCTTCATTCATTCATGCAGCACTTTGTAAAAAAAGTGCTAAATGGATGACAATACTCCTCTTTCATTCAGCTATCACTGCATTTATTTTTTAAAGATATTTTTGGGCATATTTGCCTTTTCTCAACAGTGAGAGAGAGACAGGATAGCTGGGAGAGAGAGGGGGGATGACATGCAGCTTACAGCACAGGCTGGACTGTAACCCGGGCTGCTGCAGTAAGGACTCAACGGAAGCAGTATGCTCTCGACCAGGTGAGCCACAGAGTCGCTCCAGTCCTGCTTATGTGTTGGAACGGCACGGTGCACTGTGCGGTTCGTGTTGGTTCATGTTTAAGTGCACACAACATGACAGCAGCAGTGGCGAAGAGTGGGATGAACTTATGTGTGTTCAAGACAACAAAACATTGTTTCCCCTGATCTCATGAGGCCATTTGACAGTGTAACCATATCAAGCCATGACCCCTTCAGTAATGTCAAGTTTTAAAATTCTTCTAGTCTTTTGTCGACTAACTAAAAAACGGTGTTTCATAAACCAGGAAGTAACAAGTGGGAATAAATGAGACACTGGAGCAGAGAGACCATTTAGTCTGAGCCTTTTGTCCCGTTTGAAACTTCTGAAACCGAATCTCACTCTCGCTCTTTGAGACATGTTGACACACACACACACACACACACACACACACACACACACACACACACACACACACACACAGCACTAATGAGAGTGTTTCTCAGCCTGTGTTTGGTGGATTAACACTGAATGAGAGGAACAGAATGGATCTGATTGAGAGAGGAAACCAGCAGAGGGGTGAAAAAGGAGTGAACAGACTGAAGGGGTAAAGTAAATAGCACTGACCAATGGGGGGTCAGTCCCTTTTCACCAGCTATCTCCCTGGGAATCCACTCTCATTCATTCACGTCTGTCCCCCGCTCTTCACCTCAACGCACCACTATATCCAAGTCCCTTTGGGATTCAAATGATATCTCATTAGCTCTTATTGGATTGCATCTTTCACGGGATGCAGAGTGTTTCAGTTTTTTTCTTTCACCAATCGATAAAAAGGACACCGGCGTCTGGAATAAAGGACTCCTTTTTATTTTCCTCCCTTCATCGACTGTCTAGTCTAATTTCCGTTTCTCTTCTTTCCCTCATTTATTCTCTCTGCCTCCATCTTTCTCTCCCTCCTCCTTTCAGTTCAACATGTTCTATCTCTCTACATTATTTCCAACTCGTTTCAGTGTTGTCAGGATTCATCTTGCACTCACATCCTCTCCTCTTGTCCTCTCTGCCCTCTGCATCCACAGGGTGTCTTTGTCTGTTTCCAATGTGCCATTAACTCTAAGTAGTAGTCAATGGTTGTCAGTCCCAAAGGCCACAGAATTAACAGAGAGAGCAAAACAGTGTGGGCAGATAGGACAAACTGAGCCATCAGATACTTATCTGGAGTTAACAGGAGACAAACAGGTCAGAACAAGGCTGTGACTAGAAGAAAAATTCCTTTCAACACATATTTGTTGTTTGAATCTTTTGTCAGACAGTACACAGCAGCCTGTGCAGCTACAGCAGGAACCTGGAGCAGTGCACGGGCCGCATGCATTTGGCAGCAACCCTGGTTCAGACTACATCCACACTGAGTTGTTCATCTGGTACATCATAAACAATCTGATTACACTGCTGAGTCTCAGCTGGTTAAACTACACTCAGCCTCCTCCAGTTCTCCATGCTATAATGGAACAAATTCATGATATAGACAGGATATATTATAGTAGTCATTTCAACGCTAACACTAATTCAAATATAACAAAAAATACCACATCAAGACATTGAGACAACATGAAGGTCTTAAAGTTCCTCTCAAGACATATACTGAACTCTATAAAAATCCTCTGCTATGATTAATATTTAGTTTAACATGGTTTTCACATATACAGACTGGGTCTGAAACTCATCTCAGGTGAAAGAGCAGAGAGTATCAAGATGGTTAGAGGAGGAAACATCACAGAGACTCAGCCACATGTTTGAGCCTCAGTCAGACCCAGACTCAGACGAGGAGTCTGTTGAGACCAGAACCAGAGACTAGCAGACGGATCAGAAAGGTTAGCATAGTTAGCATCTTTTTTTTGTTTATGTTGTTTGTAAGCTTGTAACTGACAGTGGCTGACACAGTGTTATACCCCTTTTCCACCAAAATTAACGGGCATAAGCAGTTTTTTTAAACGTGGGCATACCCGCTAATGAAAGTCGATTGGGCCCTTTTCCACTGCCAGTCGAGTTTGCCTTTCATTTTGGACTGAGGAAACACAGAATTGCAAGGAGTGACGTCATCACATGCACTTACAGAGCACAAACAAAGACGCAGGGGGGAAGAGAGAGCTGCTAGCTGCCTGTCACTGTGCTGGACAGGTGACAGGTGTGTTTACAGTGTCTGTGCTCTGAAAGACGCAGGAAAAGAGGTAAAAATTAAGTGGTCCATGAGTGTTGTGTTTACATCAATGCTGATCAGAGCCGACTGGAGCCAGAGCCAATAAATACCCAGCTGTGAATGCCAATTAAACCCTTTTCCATTGCTGGCAAAAGTCGGATGTTAGAGGGTCTTAGCGGATTTTTTGACCAGTGGAAAAGGGGCTTCAGTGGTTGTGCTAATGCTAACTCTCACTCTGTACTGACAAGGTTTCAGGTTTGTTTAGCCCCGCCCCCCATCCCCACAAGTTGACAGGATTGGTTCCTTAGGTTTGTCACGTATGAAACACTGGCTGTCTGAATCTGTTTTTATGAGACTGTCATTGGTTCACTGCAGTTCAAGGTGGAAACACTCAGTCATGGTGTTGATGATTATTTCACTCATCATATGTCTGTATTATATAAAAACATCATATAGATGTTAACAAGATTAAACACTGGATTTTCATTAGAGGGTTTTTAACTGCAGAGCCACAGCCTCAGACCCTCACTGCGCTGGCTAACTTTTGTTTCCCCTCATACATACTAAAACACTAAGCCTCCCTTTTAACGACACTGTGAAATGAAAAATACTTTTTCCAAGTTCCAATTCTGTCATCTTTGTTAATTGTTCATTTGTCTCTTCTTTCTCCTTTGCTCCTGTCATAATTACTGCGGCTGCTAGAGGGCCCCTAACAATAAAAAGTAACTATGAGTTTTAATAAGCTTTTTTTTAGAAGAGGACAGTGTTGAAGTTCCATGAAGCTGGACTCACTGTACTCACATTTTAAAGAAAGAAGTCAAAATAGAAGCAGCCAGGCCTCAAGAATAATCTGACAACAGGAGCAGTAAGAAACCAGCAGCCAGGGGTCACCTACTGACAGGTGGACAAGACAGTAGTGGGAAGAAAGCCTGGGGAGCCCACATGAGCCCAGGCAGACTAAGAGTTAAGAGTGCAATGCCTGTATGAGCTACATGAAGGAGAACTGGATTGAGCCGTGGCACAGGGTGTTCAGGAGCATAAGTGTGCCTGTGTTTCTTCTACAGCAGACACAGTGGCTGTTACTCCTTTCTCCACCTTCTTTGGACTTTTTCAGGTTTTATGGAAATTTTGAGCCAGTTTATGTCAATTTATCATTTCTGATTTTTAACAGGGAACTCTTGGAGGTATTTCAGGGGCTTGATTGACAGATGTCTTAGGTCATCATGTAGCTGTTGCTGTTGGCTTTAGCATTTTTAATGATGTTGATAGCATAGTGATAGTTTTTGTTTCATCTGATATCCAGTGTAGCCAGCATTACAAAGATGTACTTATATAGCTTTTCTCTCTCTCTCCCTCTATCTCTCCCCAGGACATCTGTAGGCTTTAACAGATGGATTAACCCTTTATTCCCCTGTTCTCTCTGGGGCCTGAGCCTGTTTGTGTTTTTGGATGACATGAGATCATCTGGGATCAACACTGTGCACACCGCCTCTTCCTCCTCTCGTCAAACCCATTTGTATTTTCTTTTATTGTTTTCTCTCATTCTCCTCATGTGTTCTCTCTTGACCTTTTGGAAAATGGGCTTTCCATTCCCTAATCCTGTCTCCTGTGAGGAGTGAAGATTAGAGTGCACACAGTTAACGTACACAGATCAGCTAATTGTCTCTATTTGGTGAAAACCTTTCACCTAACACTTCACCTTCCCAGAGGAGCATGTTCTGATGATATAATCCTGCAGGTATAAGTATGAGAAGTAGCCATGCAGTATTCCACAAGTTAATGGTATTGTGGAGGAGCTATCAAAGCAAACTCCTATGGGATAAAAAAACTTTTAATTCCTGCAGGACAAGCTCAGGAGGAATCCTGCAGAAGTCTTCTTAAGTTCTCACCATAACGTTGCTATAGTTTTTTACCCTTTTTGGTGACTTCCAACCTTATGTATCCTAGAACTAGTTCCTCACTCTACTCTACTTTATTGTAACAATATATTTTTGGACCTAAATAAATTGTCGTCATCTGTGGGTTTGCTTACAGAGGCCTTGTAACACAATGTCTGCAGCCCATGTAGTGAAAGCGTGTGTCAGCAGAGCAGCAGCTTCAGCGCTCTGTCTACACAGGATCTGTGAGGAGCAGCAGTGAATTTGCAGCATTCAGAACCCAACACACTGTAAAACACAAGAAAATAGACTTGAAGCATAAATAAATAGAGTCACTTCACACACCTATAACAGGCAATTACACAGCCTGTGTGGACTGTGTCATCCACATTAGTAGCCTATCTGTTCAGACAGCGTCAGACTGAAACACGTTCTGTGTGCTCATGTATGACCATGCTCTATCAAAAACTGCCCAACTAAAGATGCATATTGTGTAGATGCAACTTCATTTTAGCAGACCTGCTAGCTTTGTGAGCTATTGTGGTAATGCTAGCATATCTAAGCATAGCTTGCTAGCCACAGTACCAGATAGCCCCCCCACAAGTAGTTACTGTGCCTCTCTCTGGTCTGACCCACACACTGTATGAGCTCATGCAGGTGGAAACGGGTTGAGCTTCAGCTTTCTCAAACCAATGTCTTATCTACTGGATCATGTATCCAGGATGCCGCCATCACAGGAAGCACAGACCAGCAGCCAGTTACAGCTAAAAATAGACATCAATTAGAACGACAGCGAAGTGGAGGGGATCTCTCTCCTCACGTCTGATCTCAGAACATTGTTCGTCCCATAAAGGATCTGATGTCTGTTTGTATCCATCATGTCATTTACTGCCCTCTTGTGGTAGCAGCAGGGTGTTGTCTCTGAAGCTAGCTTGACTTCCAGCTGTTGTATCTATAGTTTCTATCATTTTCGTGGGTGTGAACGTGTCCCATTGACAAAGGCTGAGGTGTGTCAAGCAGAAAGGGGAGCAACACTTCTTGGACATTAGCACACTGAGGATAATCCTGAGATCTTTGACAGGTAACGCTACAGCCAAAGTGTGCTTGTCAAGCAGATGCAAAATGTCTTGGTTTTCATTTCAGCGCCCATGTTAACAAGTTAGAGCGACACACTGCCTGTCTCATGCCTTGCAGCTGCATTGCATGATCTAGAGATTCAGTGTCTCGTCCACAAGCAACATCACATAAAACTGACTCCTTCCACCATAGTTTCTATGTCTAGGCTGAATCTGAATATGATACAGACATGAAAAAATATAAATATATTTTTTAGCCATTTTAGCAGCTGCATGTGGAGACAGAGACATTTTAGTGACATTTTCTGTCAAAAACAAATCAGAAATTAATTTATAATGAAAAGAAAATCCAACATTCCAGTAACATACAGACTTGATGTAGAGATACTCCAGATGTGCTGCCGGTATGAACACATGCGAGCCACAGCAGTTCAACAACGGCAGCCGCTGCAGGCAGGCAGTGTGTTCCCGGCATAAGCTTCCACTACACATAAGCTTCTGAGAACAGTTATAATATTGAACGCATTATATGCATGAGCAGACGTTTGTGGAAACCAGTGGTGTATGGTTACTTTTACAGATAGAGAATCTCTCATATATCCAGGGCCTGTTTTCCTCTATACTGCACATTTGATATGTTTAGTGTCAGTTCAGAAGAGAAATCCTAAAACTTGTTCAGACAGGAAGGACAAAGGTGAAGATGTCCAGACAGAGAGCAGAAGAAGACAGCACAAAAACAATAGACAGGACAGGCCCTGAGGTTAGGACAGATTTGCTGCTGCTACTTTCATGAAGAGGTTTGTTTCACTTTGGTCCATTGCTCTTGTTGGTGTAGCAAACAGCTGAGATGGTTTCTGGGAGGAGAGGGGTGTAGTTGGTTGTATGGCTCTGCTAAGTGATCTGCAAACGTCACCGCACGCCACTGATATACAGTATAATGTGTGTGTGTGTGTGTGTGTGTGTGTGTCTGTGTGTGTGTGTGTGTGTGTGTGTGTGTGTGCGTGTGTGTGTGTGTGTGTGTGTGTGTGTGTGTAGTTCGCATTCAGCCTTTCCTCAGGGCCTGCCTGGCATTGTGTAGCTTCCTGTCCCGTCAGACATTATCAGTGTAGGATCAGCAAAGGGACAAAAGGGCTCCGGACACAAACACACACACACTAGCTAGATTGCTTTTTCCCAAGCTTCATGGAGCCACCACTACTTTCCCATCAGTCTGTAGAACATCTATCTATCTATCTATCTATCTATCTATCTATCTATCTATCTATCTATCTATCTATCTATCTATCTATCTATCTAAATACAGTTCAGTGTCAGTTCTAGATGTCTTGTTTTTAGGCATTACATAATTAATTTAGATATTCTTCTTTCGCTTTCATTTTTCCAACTCTCCAACTTTTACCTCCCCCCTTACTCTCCTCACACCTCCTCCAATCTCTTCATCCTCTCCTCACTCTTACCTCCTCCTCCCCTTCCCAACTCTTCTGCTCTTCTCTCCCTTCTTCTTACCAGACATGTGCACGCACGCACACACACACACACACACACACACCTCTGTCTTTCTCTGACTTGCCCTTCATCCCATGTCACATGTCTGTGCAGTATGGCTGTGTGGGGTAAATGTTAGTGTTGGTGCCTCATTGACCTGTCAGACCACATTTCTGGAGTTCATAATCTGCCTGAGAACAGTACAGTGACATAATGGGACAAAGGCAGCACACATACACACACACACACACACACACACACACACACACACACACACACCACACACACGCCGCGCGGCACACACACCACACACACACATATGCATTAATGCACATTCAACCCCACCTTACACACTCTCAAACACCACTAATAGAGACACATGAATGCATATATATGTCATGTATATTGTGTAATATGTTGTTGTTGTATTTATTTTCAAGAATTTTTCTTTTATTTGTATCGGCTCTATGCAGGACGTATGAACTGTGTTTGTGCTGTGTTGCACAGGGACACTTTAAGTTGTAACAGTTTTAGAGGAACATGAAGTTGAAAGAAAGTTGGATGCATATATTTGATAATGATATATCCCCTCATATGTGACATACATGGCAACATCACTCTTGATAAAGGGACAGGTGTGAACTTAGAGCTGAACACTTGTGATTGGATCACTGAAGACGCATGTTAATGCCTCTTTATCAGTCCACTCACCCCCTCCCCCCTCGTCACCCTGCGATTCCAAGCTGTCAGTCAGAATCCCTGCTCATCACTTCTGCCCAGTCAGTTCTGAATAGGGAGGGGTCAGTGAGGCCTCAACTGTCTGAGGTATACAAACATGCATTCACCCTCTATCTCTCTGAACAGATGTGACACTGGCTTTGTACATGGTAAGTTTACATTCACTGTGTGAATCTTAAGACACGGTTCACATGTGAAGATGTTTTCATTTCTGCAGAAATGACAGAAAATAGACCAAACTTCCTCCTGTTTCTCTTCCTTCAACAACTGCATTCTGTATGTCAGACATTATGTGTAGGAAGCAGCGTCTGGATTAGGATATGGTGTAGTGCAGTAACAGTTAGTTACTCTGATGAGTGGTTACCACTTCATCTTCCCCCTCATGCTCTCACTCACTGTTCCAGCATTAAATTAGATCCTGGAGGAATTTTTGTCTCTCTATTTTATGTTACAAGCAATTGCAATAAACAATAAACTGTTTATTTAAATTCATAGAATTCATGTAATACACTTCTCTTCTGCTGCTTAACTAAGTCTATGTCTTTACATTGTTATGGTGCACGACAACATTTATAACTTCCTACCCAATGTCAGTGTAGAACAAATTACATTGCATTACATTGCATTGTGTGTTTTTGACAAATAGAAAAGAAGTTCAGGTGTCAATAATAAAATGGCTGAATTCCATTTAGCTACTTTAGCTACACTGCTCCATCTCGTTGAAAGGAGCCAGATCAGGTGGTTTCACCCAGTTTTTATGTGCTTTTTCAAAAAAGAATTGAAAATGTTGAAAGTTGAAGACACAAAAATATAAATCTCAGGTTTTTTTGGTGGAAAAGTTGATTTATTAATAAAAATGAAATGTCGTGAAAATAAAATGTGGCAAAATAAACAGACATATCAAAGAAATAAAAACGTACATGAAGCATGTGACTTAAACATCCATTGAAGCTTCTGTTCCAAAACATCAGACGTGTGTCTTCACCTTAATACACCAAACATTATTCACTTTTTATATTTTTTTATTATAATCTTTATTGTCCAAAAATTTGGAAATTTGCCTTGATCTTCACAGGTTGGTTAAAACATCAAAACTCACAAACAGTGAATACAATAATAAAGCACAACATGCACAGAGCAAGCAACAATAAGGGACATGAGGTCAACAAAGTTATTGCCTTTGGTTTGAAGGACTTTGTGTAAACGTAAACAGCTCTACAGCGTCTTCCTGAGGGCAGTTCAGTGACTTGAATCAGACACAGTTTGTCAAGCTTTCTGTTTGTATACACACTCCAGCTGTTCCTGCTCTTTCCCAGTAATGTTACTGGTCGTGTTTGTAATCCTGGTCGGTCTGTTTTTGTTCTTAGACCCCAGGTTCCCACACCATGTGTACATATTAAAAGTTAAAACACTTTCCACAAGACTTCTGTAGACAGTCTCTGAAATGCTCCTGCGTTCATCATATGAGTCCAATTGTGAAAATGTATTCACTGTTGGCTGTAAAACTTAAAGTGCAAACAAAAAAAGGTTACTAAATATCTGAACTCCTATAGCACTTTGTATCAGTGAGTCATTGTTAATGATGTTATATCATTAGTGAAACCTGTTTTCCCTGCTATGATAAAATGTCTGCTGTGAAAAGGGCCTGTCCAACATGACAAGAACATTTTTCATTAGACAGTTAGAAAAACAGGGGTTAATGTTTAATGGTTATTCAAACACACACATAATCCCTGTTTCTATGTCACCATCTATGAATGGCACAGTTGTATCGTCTCTGCAGTGCTCTGCACCAACAGAAGCAAAGGCTGCTGTATGTGTGAGCACAGAGAGGAGGAGAGAAGCAAACAGAAGAGCTGAGACAGCTGACACTAGGCATAACATGTAGAATGTCAGATGAAATTCAAAACTTCTCCCTTCATAAACCATCAAGTCCTCCAAAGGAGCTAATATACCGTGATCATGTTCCCAATATGAAGCACCTGTATGCTCTGACACTGCTATGGTAAAGGTTTGGTTATGTTGTGGTTAAAGAAAAATTATAATTGTCTCATTCATGAATTTTTGTATCAGAAAAGATCTCTGTCCATACAATCACACCTGAAAACACACGTCACATGACCACTCACATACATAAACTCCAGAGTGGTGTGGGCGCCAGGTGCATTTTAAAACTAAAAGGTAGTAGTGTGGATGTAGCCTGAAATAATAACTTAAAGCAACTTCAGTTGGTAGATGGTCACGGTTAAAGGAAACAGGAAGTAAACAGCGGTCTCTCATGTTATCTGCCCTCATCTCTTTTTCTTGTCCACCTCTGTCCTCTCACTCCTTCTGTCTCGTTCCCTCCATCAAACACAGTCTCTCTATCAGAGATTGTTATCATCACATGAAGTTTCACCACCCTTAGAGCTATACCCCACTCCTCCTCTTCCTCCTCCCGTCCCCTCGTCAGCCTCGCCGCTCTGCGTCCCACATGACTGAGTTAGGCCCCAGGGTGAAGAGATGCAGGGGGCAAAGGGGAGGTGAGGGAGGAAGGAGAGGTCTGCGACCCTCAGCATGCAAAACCCTACACCCCCAACACACACACACACACCTCTCTTGTTGCTGTGATACTGGCCACTGTTATTCAGAGACCCCGCTGTACTGCTGTTAAAAAGACCCCTCACTCCACCACCTTTGTTTGTTCACACTGAACCAAACAAAGCCGTCATGTTGCTGCTGCCATTTGTGATTTCAGACAGTTCAGGAATCAGAGGCGTGATGCGGAACACAGATATCGATCTGGTTCTGTGAATCCACGTTCACACCTTTTATACATAACAGTCAGGTGGAATAAAGACACAACGTTCCCACCTTGGGCAGTCTGTGTGAAGAGGCTACAGGAAGTGAGCGCAGGATGGGGGAGGGGTGTCATTCAGGCACAACTTCTTTACCTCTCTTTGTTTTGTGATTATAAAAGAAAAAGGGGAGGCCAAGGAAAAACAGGATCCCATGTTATTGCACTTTCACTTTATTATTACACTTTATTGTGCGTATTGTGTGGGGGTGGTGGAGAGATGGATGATTGGATGAATTCACACGAGCTTACATTCAGGAGGAGAGATGCTGACAGCGTTAAACACACAGCCTGTAACTTCTGCCACTCTCAATCAAGGCAATAACAAAAGACAGCATTGGGTGACAGCATGAAATAGTGTGGGATCATGGGAGTTGTTGTGTTTAAGCTCCTCCCGGTTTGGATTCCTTCAGTGTCAGTGGTTCAGGAAATCAGACCCGGTGATTTTAACCGTTAAAAACACTGAATGAAGCAGTTTGACATTTAAAGTCAGTGTTTGAGCGACGCTGTACGGAGGACAGAGACTCAGGGAAGAGTTGGAGCTGAGATTGATGCTAACCTTTGTTCTGATTGTTTCTTTAATAACTTATGAAGCAGACGTTCAGCAGGTTTTTACCAGCAGCTGAATTATCCACAGAGGTGTCCTCCTCTCCATAACAAACACACCAGGGGATTTAAACCAGTAGAAACACTGAATAAAGCAGTTTATGTTTAAAGATCAGAGATTCAGCGACGCTCTTCAGTGACACAGGACAGGACGTCTCCAGCAGCTGGGAGCTGAGCTGTCTAACATTTCCTCAGCTTGTTTCTCTGATAACTTCAGATCCAGACGTCTGACGACTAAAATCCTTCATCTGGTTCAAATATAGAGCTGAAAACCACCAAGGTGTAAAAAGTGTATGTGGCTTAAAACTAGATAAAAGTCAATGTTGAGCTTCTGTCAGACAAACACAACACTGACATATGATCATAGAGGATATGATGTTATTGACAGACAACCAGTGAAACGTTACCATGATTAAAATCACACATTTCTCTGGTTTGAGAATTGATGGAAACATCTGGGAGAATATAAGAACACAAATCAACAACATTTAGAACAAAGGTCTAGATGTTTTTAGACATTTTAATGAGGAAAAGTTACTGATATAAGATAAGGATAAGATAAGATAGATATAACTTTAAGTCGACAAGTTCATGTTGCAGTTGCATGAGAAAGAAAATGCCACTCTCAGTGCCAGCTTGAAAGTTATTTTAATTTCCAAACATGGCAGAATAAGAAGGTTTTCCCCCTATGGCACCGTGCCTCCGATTGTGATGAATGCTTGTGTTTGTTGATAAGGTCACAAAAGACTTTGACACAGTTTGTGCCTGGTTTTGTCGGCAAACATAAACTTTTTGGGGACTGGAACAATCCTCAGTCGACAGAGCGCTGGCGTTGTGTCAATGTGAACAAGTCGTGAGCAGATGTGAGCGCACGACGGCTGAGATAAGGTGGACATTGAATCATGAAAAACAACACACACATCTACAAGACTTAAATAAAGTTTTTCACCATATTGTTCAGTAATAAATAAAATAAAATGATACAGATGAGTTGGCATAGTTGCAACAACACAGTGGAGAAAGGAACTTACTTCGGTTCCCACACATGAAGATGGATCATTAAAGTGTGTGTTTTTAATGGTAAGTCATCTATACTGCATATGGAGAGTTTGCATATGAAAATGTCAGCTAAATAAAAATATAATGTTCACGTCAAATTACTGCCTCTGGTATAAATGGAAATGTATTAAATGTGGTGTTTGATGCCAAATCCTGTGTTAAAGTGCTCAGACTGCTTAATCAGTTGTCAAGGAGAAAATGTACTGCATGTCCACTTTTGTTATATATTCTGAAACATTACAGAGGGCTCAGTGTGTCCACAGGTTCAATTCAAATCAAATCTATAGACACTTAAATGTTGATATGAATAAATGAAAAATAGCCTGTTATTGTGGAAACATTGGTGAAACTCCAGAATTTAATTTTGGTTTAATTAAACTGTGTGTCGAGTCTTCAGACATAACATTATAAATAATATTATATATATACTATCAAACATGATGATGAAGTAATAACACAACAAGTCAAACCGCACAGCCATGTTGGCTGGGATAATCTCGTGGCTCTCTCAGGAGAAACCTCAGTAACACTGCCGTCTGTGAGAACAACACAAAGCTCTGGTCGTCTTAAGAAGAGAAGTTCCAGATGACATGGACGACAGAGGAGCTGATGTACAGAGACTAGAGACGAGATGCTGGAAGCGGCTGTCACGACGGCAGCACAGAGATCTGGTTTGAGCAGTGACCCTTGGGAGAGTGAGTGCTGGCAGGAGAAACGAGGGCGGAGGAGGAGGGGGAGGTGAGGGCTTCTGTGGAGGGAGGGAGATTAAGCAGTGGCTGGTACTGCATCACCATCCTGATTCAGGTGGGGTACAACATTTTGTCTAGCCCAGCAAACCGTAAAGTGGAGACTCCTAACTTCCCACCGTGCGGCCAGGGCCGGTACACTTGGCACCATAACCAGGTGCTGGGAGCTTTTGCAGAATCCATCAGCTGCCACGGCCGAGTCGGACCACCAGCCACCACAAGACAAGGTAATAGCCACAGGCAGGACACTAGAAGGCAGCAGGGATCCTGGCAACCGCCCAGGACCGGCAGCTTTTGGTGGATCTGGATATGGAGGAAAGAGGACCAGTCATGAACAGCTGGTTATCAACTGTTGCTGGAAGGCTCGATGCATGATCAGGTCCATGGGGGCAAGCGAGGGCCACCTCAACACAAGCCCTGACCCGATTAACAGTGGCTGGGTCGCCTGGGCGACGGTGACTGATGATGAAAGACCTGAAATACCCACTGACTGTGGTTGGTTTAATTGTGGTATGGACTCCATCCACTTGAATTAAAACAATATATTTAGAGTTTTTGTTATAGTCAGAAGATCACCAGAGTTATAGCAGTTTATCCTGAGGGCAATATCAATGTATATAGCTAATTTAATGGTAATCAATCAATTCAAAAAAAAAAAAGAAAATCAATATGTTTAGATATTTCATTAAAAAAGTCAGTATGATTCATCCTCTACCATGACTGAACAAACTTTCATGACAGTCCATTCAATAGTTCTGATATTTCAGTCTGGACCAAAGTGTTGGACTGACTCTTCATTTATTTTCATATGTATTTATTTATTGATTTTATATATCTTCTTATATTTCCAGTAGTTTGATTTTCAGTTTCTGAACTATTTCACTTTCCACTTTATTTCTGTTTCTTTTAATCAATATACTATGATGGAGTATTAGGGCCACACTAAGGAGAAAAAAAAGAAAATTTTGAGAATAAAGTCGTAGTATTTAAAGAAAAAAATCAATTTTTATGAGAATAAAGTGGTAATTTTAGGTTGTGTGTTTTAGAGGGAAATATCAGAAGCTTTAAAAAGAGGAACGTGGAGCATCCTGTGAAGTTCTACTTTCTAGCGTTCTAGCAGAGGTTTCACCAATAATCACCTGTTTGATTGGTTGATGTAATATTCCTAAAAGTTATGTTTTTCTTAACATTTTTAATTCTATGTTACACTTACTGACATACTTTTATTCTCTATTCTCTATATTTTGACATTATTCTCAAAATTTCAGATTTCCTCTGTTGTAATATACTGCACCTCCTTGAGGGGTCAATGTGGGGAAAAAAAGTGTCCGCACTGTCATCACCATCATCTTCTCAGCAGATGAACAGAAACACCGCTCCACACACACATATACAGGCACATTATTTGTGCTGTCTTTGTAGTCTTAACGTGCATATGGTAGGAGCAGCTGTCCAGATTCTCTCAGGACCTCACCTGAACCTGAGGGCTGTGGACTGTCAGGCCTTCACCTCACACATCCTTTCCTTTCCCTTTAAAATGGCAAAGACTGACTGTGTGTAAGTATGTGTCATTATTAGTGGTATTTGTGAGTGTGAGAGGTGGATTTGATGTGAGTGTTTGAATGTGCATGAATGCATGTGTGTGTGTGTGTGTGTGTGTGTGTGTGTGTGTGTGTGTGTGTGTGTGTGTGTGTGTGTGTGTGTGTGTGTGTGTGTTTGTATTGCAGGGTTAATCTGTCCCTGAAGGCAGTAGAGGAAAGGGAGTGGTGGTCAGATGAAACGTATTCTCTTTAGCCTAAGAAAACTAAAATTACACTCACACACACTGACAGCTTTTGTTATGCAAAGTGTTCCCTGGAAGCAAAGACAGTAAAGTCATCAGCTCCGTTCCTGGGGGGCTTTACACCATTAGAAGGTAAGATACAGCCAAAGATGAAGCATTGTCTCTTGTAACAGAGTCCACATGTAGACCTGATCAAACCACCACACTTCTTGTCACATCTAACTTCCCTGATGGATCCCATTGGTTGTTAGGCCGTTAAATAAAAAAGAAACCTACACACACTGTCTTGTCTGCCTTTGTTCCCTGTCAGCAGCCTGCACTCGGGCAGGTTTGGGGTTGTAACTGTCGAGTACCTTCTTCCTCTTCATCTCTATGGCTTTCCACAGGAGAGGTGTACGCAGAGAGCCGAGGCTTCTGCAGTGAAACTCCTACTGATCCAAACCCTTTCTCATCTTCATTCCAAGACAGGCTTGATACGAGGAGAAGAGTGTGAGGAGGCTTAACATCTGTGATCAAAAGGCTGCTGTTGAAAAGTATTACAGAATGGAGGTTTTCAGGAGAAACTGCGTGTCTGAGCACGTAAAGAAATCAGCAGGGGTTGTGAGGGAAGAACGCCGCGGGGGGCTGTGGAGGAGAGATTAGAAGAATGGAAGAAGAAACACAAGAGAGGGAGAGAAGGCAGAGAGGTGCTGACAGAAATTCCTCAGCAGTAGAGACAGAACAGTACATGGTATAAACCAATGCTCTTTAATACATAATGTTTGTGTTATTTGTTTTTCTGTTATATACTTTTATACATATTGCACACGTGTGGCAGAGCTGCTTTTAAACTTTAAATGATCAAACTTTTCTTATCATCAGCAAATCCTATGAAAAGAGTGGCTGAGTCGAACTGATGTTATTCAAGCATTTTTGTTTTTTCTAACTGTAATGGAGATGAACGCATGACGTAGAATTAGTTGGGATGATAATTATTTACTATTATTTCACATTTTCCAGTGATTCTCAGTATATAACAATATTTTTTAATTATATTATTAATGGCTAACATTGACAGTAAGAAATGGTAGATGTAGTTAAATATCTATAATTTTACATGTAACTCCAGACTGATGATAACCTTCAAGCCTTTAAAATTAGAATCCCTAACTTTTCCTCATTAAAATGTCTAGAAACATCTAGACCTTTGTTCTATATGTTGCTGAGTTGTGTTCTTATATTCTCCCAGATGTTTCCATCAATTCTCAAACCAGAGAAATGTGTGATTTTAATCATGGTAACGTTTCACTGGTTGTCTGTCAATAACATCATAACCTCTATGATCATGTGTCAGTGTGTTTGTCTGACAGAAGCTCAACCTTGACTTTTATCTAGTTTTAAGCCACATACACTTTTGACACCTTGGTGGTTTTCAGCTCTATATTTGAAGCAGATGAAGGATTTTAGTCGTCGGACGTCTGGATCTGAAGTTCCTCCTGGCTGCAGGTTAGAACCTGCTGAATGTCTGGTTCATAAGTTGTTTTTTTTGGGCACCCTTACATGGCCCAGTAGTAGACTGCGACCATCTTTTACCCGCAAGTCTGTTGGGTCAAGTTCTCATCAAATCACGTCATAGGAAAATTGCCAGTCAGCTGCAAGTCTTTCAGATAGATTGATAAATGACTGTAGCAGTAAATAGTTTGCTTTCAAAACCACACAAAAGTGTTTTTACATTGCTGAAAAACAAATTTCACAGGAGTCAAGTCCTTCATGGACAATTAAGTTCTGTCACTTATTATAAGAAGTATTATTGCCGCTGCTGGTTTGCTCCCACATTAGTCCTATTCCAGAATTACCTGTCTATATGTTCCAGAAACTTCCTTCACTTTTAATCAGTCTGTCTCTGGTTTTTGTCCTGAAGTATGCAGCTCTTACATTGAGGCACAGACTGACTAATAGAGTACCAGCGCCTCGCAAGACTCCATCGTCCCATTCCTCTCATTCCTGCAATTAGCGATGCGAAGCATGGGGCCTTAAGAAATGCTGTCCTCTCCTCCTCTCCTCTTTGTTCTGTCTCATGCTGGGAAAACTAGAGCTGATTGCCTCTACGAGGAGGGGGAAAAGACGCAGGACTCCTCCTAGTTTTGCGCTCTTCTTTTAATTGAATTGTCCCTCTACCTCCTCCGCATTCCTGAAGCTGAGCATTGTCTGGGAGGGAGGAGAAGACATTCCTGGGACCTTTGTTGGGCTCAGGATGTTCCTCCAATGAGAAATGATAGGAGACGCTTCACGACTGTTCACTGTTCACAAAGCTGGAAATGGAAGGGAGATCAGTAAGTGATTCAAATGCCATGCTCTGTTTTCCAACACACTGTCAGTTTCAAATGACAAGTGACGCAGTCATCATTTTCCCGCCCGTTGCCACGTTGTTAAATAGCAAAGACTCTAGTGTCTATCTGAGCTCCCACGGGTGTGTTGGTCTTAAAATGAGGTGTGGTCAGGCACATTCATATCATGAGGCAGAGGAAAGTAATTGACCGATATGGACCTGGTCTGAAATCAGTGGCGCAGTACTTCACAGTTATTGTAAGGTTGCCATATCTAGACAGTAATATGGCTTATGTAAAATTGCAGAAAAGGCCCTAGAATATATAGATATGGAGCTGTGAGTAAGAGTAAGAGTAAAGATAAAGATGATAAACATGTTTTTAAAAAGATGTCTAAAAAAAATGAACACATATGTTGTAGCAAAGGGGTGTTCTCTGAGGGGAGGCTCATTTTCCCACACTTTGGAAAGCTCTGGTCTAAGATGTTCTGGTACCAAGCACACTTATGAATCATCGTTCTCATTACACGAGCGCAGAAGTCCAATAACATCATACCACTCAGGTTTAGATCAAGCCATTTGTTCCAATCACCTCTGTCTGCTGAAAGAGAGAGAGAAGACCGGAACGCCTGGAGGGATAACTGTTGCCAGGCTGGTTCAGCTCAGTAACCTGCAGCAGCTGAATCCTCCTCAGTGATGGATCCTTTCTTTCCCATGGAGACTGTTGCCACTGCCACTTTGCCACAAAATGTGAAAACAACTCAATAATCAAAAGACAAGAAGGAAAGCAGGAGCAGGAGGAGTGACAGAGAAAGGAGAGGACTTCATGGTCAGTAAGGCAAACACACACACACACACACACACACAAACACACAGGCACAATTCTCATGTCTGGTATTTACTACTTCCTGCGTCTTGTGTGAAGTCTTGAGTAATGGCTAAAAAGTGTTTTGTTAGGTCACACTGACCTTGACCTTTGACCTCTGACCACCAAAATTTAATCAGTTCATGTTTGAGTCCAAATTAATGTTTGTGCCAAATTTGAAGAAGTTCAGTAAAGGTGTTACTGTGATATCATGTCCATGAGAATGACAGATGTATGGACTGACAGAAAACCCTAAAACAATATGCCTCCAACTCTGGCTGAAAATAGTCTCCAACACATGCGCTATTTCCTCCTGTTTTGAGTTGTGCTTTCTAAAAATCCAGAAGCCAGTGGTTGTAGGACATTACTGGACCTTTAAAAATGAACCTATATGTTTGTTAAGTGTTTTATTTGATTTGATTTGATTTGATTTGTTGGTTAATTTTTTATCTGAGAAGTCTGAGACCACTGTAGAACAAAGCCAGCGTCGTCCTCTAACACCAGTGTCAGTCAGAAGATGTTCCCGTGTGGCAGTGATGAAGTGTCTGTAAATGAAGAGGAGATGTGGCATTTACACAAGGACTTCATAACCACTTCATATTTCTACATGACTCTGTCAATCACAATCAACTTCATGTCCATTTTGAACAAGATGGAACAGTTTAATACAACACAATACACACACCTGTTTGTAACAACACATGTTGTGTGAAAGGTGTTTCAGTTAACTGTGTCCACTATGGGTTTAGTGAGAGAAACACCCTGCAGCCAGGAGAGGTCCACAACTGTTTATGGCCGAGCCTGGGGAGCACTACAGGCTGTAAAGTGACTACTGCTCACACACACACATGCATGCACACACAAATGCACACACACACACACACACACGCAGATAGAGAGAGAGATAGAGAGAGAGAGTTCACAGGGGAGACACGGGTGTGTATGTACCACACCTGGTCAGATGAGATCCACCTGGTTGCTGAGTGAGGGAGAGAATACTTTCTAAAACAGATTGATCTCACCAATGGTGTTACGTTCCTGTGAACACACACAGTCACACACGCATGCACGCACACACACACACATCATCATATTTATAGCATTCTTTAGAGGCAGTAAATTTCGAACCTGCCCCTCTCACAGATGCCCAGCCAGCTCTGACAGGGGCCAGTAAACTGTGTGTTGTGATTTTGATATACATGGACTCAGGCAGAGCTGCAAACACTCTCTGTTTGGACAGATGTGCTCCCAGTCCTTCCAGTGGACACAGAGAGCCAGGGCTGCCAGATGCCCCACTCTGACCTCCCAACCTTGACTCTTTCATCAGATCACTTCCTTTTCAGAGCTACGCTGTAGTGATGTAACAAGTCTGTTCAATATTACCAAGACAGTTTATTAGTTTAAAATCCTTCCTTTGCTTTCATACATAACCAACAATTTCACATACTAGTATACTATTATATAAGATGATGAAATTGAAAATAATATTCGGAGGAGAGACCAGCAGCAACATAAAGGCGAGTGCATGAAAGGGACGTCTACTGGTGGCAGTGTGTCGGCGGCGTATAGGAAATTATGGCGAACATATGCTTTGTGATGGGCAGCAGCTACAGACACAAAACAGCTTCTCCTCTTACAGAGCTCCAACTCCAGGCAGTGGATATCACTGTGAGTCAGCAAGTTTGCAGTGCACACCAAGCATCAACCTCCCAGGCTGAAAAATGAAGTCAACGTTGAAGAACCATAAGCTGCAGTTCCTCTAATGACCACTAGAGTCTGGCTCCAACAGCAGAAATAGACATGTTTACAGTCTGTTACAAAAACAGTTTTGGTCTCTGACCTTCAATTTCCACCGCAGAAACCAAGGTCTTAATTCAGTTCCGGGGTAATTGATCGACCCCCAAAAAAGTCCTGGGAAGGGGGTTAGTACTTTGTGTGGTCTGCAGTGGTGAATCTCCAACTGGTCGAGTACTCGCGGCATTTTATTTCACCTGTGATGTTCAAAAGTCCACAGTGAGCGAGTGAGCATCGAGCGAGGAAATACATTTTCCACACAGGTCCGGGAGAAGGTAAAAAATAAAAGATTACAAGCTGAAAATATAGCAGATTTCAGGTAAGCACAGAAACCAATTCCTGTAAGGTTGGATGGTAGGTCCAGGTGGGCGGGGCTTGGGGCATGGCTGAAATCAGTGACTGTTCTGTTGTGACATCACAAAGTTCCAGAAGTCCTGACGGCTGGTTTTAAGGCTCAGTTTCTGAATACAGGCTGTGTGCATTTCTCTGTGGACTGAGGCTTTGATACTTTCACAGTATTGATATAGAACTTAGCCCTGCTTTATAATCAAACTAGGATCATCTCCTCGTGGTTGTTTCCTCCACCAACCAGTGAAATTACAGGAAATATGGTCACAATCTCCTCTTCCTGAGTTACAGTATTGAACAATGACCAAAGGGTTTTTGCAGAACATTATGATGTCACAGTGAAGTTGACCTGTGACAATTTGGATATAAAATGTCTTCACTTCATTTTATCAGTATGGATATTTGAGTTAAAGTGTGTCATGATTAGTGTATGAATTTGTGAATTATGGCCAAAAATGTGTTTTGTGAGGTCACTGTGACCTTTGACCTTTGACCCCCAAATTCAAATCAGTTCATCCTTCAGTCTAAATGAATGTTTGTGCTTAATTTGAAGAAGTTCTCTCAAGGCGCTACTGAGATATCGTCCTCATGAGAATGGGACGGACAGACAACCTGACATAAAACATAACGCCTCTGGCCCTGACTGTCGCCGGTGTGGAGCCGTAACACAACATGGAAATCTCACTTTGTACAAAATGGGAGTTTTAATAGAGCTAGCATTCATCTGGTTGCATTTCTTACTGTAACAAAAATGATCCTTCTCTATGATATAAACTGCTCCTTACAAAGCTTTACCCATTTGTGACAACTCAGGAGTCAAGACTCAACATCTCCAAACACTTTCACCCCCCTTTCACTTGTTTCACTATCGTCACTTCCTGGTTCAACAGGCCCCCCTACTGCCAAATTACCTCAGTTCCCACAGTTCAATTTAACAGTTTTCTGTCCATCACTTCCAGTTTCTGATCGTTCCCAGGATCCCTTTCCTTCCTCACTGGGTTCAGGTGGGAATGATGCCTCTCCCTGCTTCGAGTTCCTGTCCACTGTGACTGAGTGATGGGAACAGGCCATGTGTGGGTGCCTTCTCATGGTCGCACTGTCTCTCACAGACACATGCAGAGAGAAAAGCAGCCACACACAAACAGAAGGAAAGATGCTGCTGAAGCATGAGGAAGTAACCAGGACTGAGGATCCATTATCCTGAGCTGTGTTGCCCTCTGATGAGCCGGGGTCAGAGGCCAGAGTAATGAGAGAAAAACAAATAGAACACATGAAACACACATAGAGCACATATGTAGCTCCACAAAGACTGCACTATTACATCAATGTTTTATTTCATCATAAAAAAAATACAATGAAATGTTTTAATCTGCATCTGGATCCAGATTTGCATCAAAACCCACAAACAGGCTGTAAACCATTAAACAAACATAATAACTACGGTTTAGACAAGTCAGTTACAAACAGCAGGGGAAGATTTAAACAATTAATGAAAGTATCAATAATTATAACTGTGGCAGCTGTGCAATATACACCGTTTAGGCAGTGTCCAGGCATGTTAGTTATGTTGAAACAGGAATTAGTTTTTTTCTTTTATGTTTTTATTTGGTTTTGAAGGTTAATAAACTCTCTCTCTCTCTCTCTCTCTCTCTCTCTCTCACACACACACACACACACACAATGTTCATTTTAATGTTATTTAAAAATGTAATAGTATTGCATATTATTAAAATACAATTGAATTAAAATATAAGAATCTCTCTCTGGTTCAGTTTTTTGTCTGAAAGACTTACAACCCTTCCCCGGAACAGGAAAGTGGTCTCAAACTTTTGGACTCCACTGTAAGTCATGGACGTTGTGATGTAACTGACTCTAGGTTTTTCTTTACACTAACCTGCAGATCTCTTGTTCAATGTCATAGAGACTTTTAATGGTTTCTGCAGTGGATAAGCAAGACTGATATTTTATATCATATTTTTTTTATATCAAATACATAATTTTTTGTTTATTGGTCTTGGGTGGTTTGTCCTCCTGTCGCTAATGACCCAAAACTTTATAAGGCAAATTTAAGAAATAAAAAAGCATTCATTCCTAATTGGCATATAAAACACTGAATGTCTATTTTCATTCCTTGTTGACCTTTATAGAAGGTGTGCCCCAGATGAAGGGGGCAGGTGAGGGGATTTTTTTTTGCCTTTATTCTGATTCTTTATTCTGAGAGAGACAGGAAACTCAGGGAGAGAGAGAGATAGAAAGAGGATGATATGAAGCAAAGGACCTTGGGTCAGACTCGAACCCAGGCCTGTGCACTCAGGACTAAAGCGTAATGGTATGTGTACCACCCGGGCAACCCATCTGCAAGGTTTAGTTATTGAATGGGACAATGTGGTGTTCCACTGCTCTCTCCCAGTCACAGACTGGTTTACAGCCCAGCCCAGGATGGTATCACTGTACTATTCACCTTACTCTTCATTTCCCAGCCCTGTAGAGGGATTCTGGAATGTTTAGGATCAAATATCTCTCTTGGATGTGTGAACATATCTGAATCTGAAGATTCAGGAACGGATACTGCAAGACATAAGAAAGTGTTGTGGATGAGAATTTGTGATTGTGAGTTTGTGACTAACGCTGATGTCTGCCTCTATCTGTAACTATTCTATACATGTAGTGAATATATCATCACATATTGCTTCACTAGAGTTACTGAAGCATATTGAACCACATTCTGATGTATGTCTGTGACATTAGCAAGTATTTTACTGCACAGTTATTCAGACAATCGTGCCTTTCTTTCTGTAGTAATGGAATCTTGCTTCATGCTAAATATAATCACTTGCTTGTGGTTGTTGCAACATGGTTATTGCACAAAGCGCACAAAGCTCCAGTGTTCTGTGGTTGAGCATGGATGGACAAATGTGAGTTTTTCAGCTGAACAAACTAAAGACTTTCAGGACATTCAGCAGCTTTGGGGAGTTGTGCTCCTGACTGGAGAAAAGGAAAGAAATGTCACAACAGCTGAGCGCCAGTGTTTTCAGGAGAGTGTACGTTTGTGAGATCGTGTGGTTTTCCATGTTGGATTTGGCCTGTAAAACTACTGTAGAGTAACGAGGTCGAGGGAGTTCAGGTGACTACATGAACTCTGGAGATTGACTGATTCATGTATGGCACAAAAACGTTACAGTGCTTTCTATCCAGAAAAATCCCAGCCCCCCCGTTTACTCATATTTGTTTATGGCAGCGATGTTAACCTATGATTCAGCAGCCAACGCGGTGAGACTGTCGGTGTTGAAAGTGACCAATCAAAGGAGAAGAGACATGACTGTCCCCGACTCCAAAGTCTCAAAAGTGAACTTGACGAGTGAGCAGGTGTTGAGCTGCTGCGAGCGCCAAGCTGACCAAGAACACAAAACTGTCATAAGTCACAAGGTCACTAAAAACTTTTTAAAATTCAATAACAATAAGTCTGAGGTCATAATACTCAGTCGCAGAGATTCTACCAACTTCACAGAGAGTTTATTATTGACCAGAAACATCAAGCATTCCGCCAGAAGTCTCAGTTATTTTTGATGCAGAACTCTGTTTTGATGCACAAATGAAAAATGTTGTCCAGTCATGTTTTTATTCAACTCAGAAAGATCAGATCATTCCTGTTTCCTACTGATTTACTCAAGGTCATTCACGCTTTCATTTTCTCATGCCGGGACTATTGCAATATAGTTTATGCTGCATCAGTCAGAGCTTCCTCCACCGACTACAACTAGAACAGAGCGCTGCTGCACGGATGTTAACCAGCAACAAGCCATATCAACACATCACTGCAGTACTCCTGCCTGTTACATTAAAATACTACTCATCACTTTGTGATTTTTCTGTTGTTTTTAATAACTGTTTTTAATTCCCCTTTTTCTTTCTGTAAAGCACTTTGTTAAGAAAAGTGTTATATGAATAAAGTTGATTATTTTATTGAGGGAAATACATGTTATACCGTTTATAAATAAAACATATAAAATTACAGGGAATGTGATCTGCATTTTATTTAGTTTATCACAGGACTTCAGTCATCTTTATACTCTGCTATTTTCAGTCACGTCTCTGGTAGTGTTTGTCATATATGGTGCTCAATATGTATAATTTAGTTCTTGACTCTTCTCAGTCCTTCCTCTTATTCACCCTCACACTTTCCCCCTCTTCTGTCTCTCTATCCTCCATCGATCTGTATCCTAAATTTAAGGGCAAGAGACTCGACAAACCTTCAGTTCTCACCGCCTCATGTGGAGACACACACTTCACTTTCAGGAGCACACTTTACGTATGGACGTCGTGCTCTAAGAGCCCATCCATCTCACTATCTTAACCTCAGCACACAAATCTTCAAGTGGGTGCTGGGACTGGAGGGCAGCTCTGTTTGTGCAGCATTGATAGACTCTGGGGGTTTGGGGGTCACAGAGGTATCAGCTTTCCCGAGTGCTTCCTTTTCAGCCAGCACCGCCAGTCAGTATCTTCCACTATTCATAAAAATGTAGCAGATCCCAGAGCAGGGAGGCTTGCTGGTTGTTGCTGGTTGCAGAACTAGTTTTAAGTCATTCTTAATCATTTAGGAGAGAGTGTATTAAAGAAGGATTTGCTTTATTACAACCTGGGTCTTATAGTTCTAGCCGCCACTTGTCTTGGTAGAATCTCACCCTCGTAACTCCTCTGAGAATTTGATGAAATGACATCAGCAGAATTAATGTTTAACACTGTGAAAATAAGACCTAAGTTGTAATAAAGTAGAATCGTGTGTTTGTATATCAGTGTGTTCTTGCGTGTGAGCATTTGTTATTTCACACACGTCAAAGCACAAGCACAGTTGGCTTCTCTGTGATGTGGAACACATGCATTTTGCATTTAATCTGATTGCAGAATGTGTGTGTGTGTGTGTGTGTGTGTGTGTGTGTGTGTGTGTGTGTGTGTGTGTGTGTGTGTGTGTGTGTGTGTGTGTGTGTGTGTGTGTGACCATGAATCAAAGGGAGAGGCTTAGACTGGGACATACAGGGTGACCCTGGCAGTGTGAAACACTTTTTGACAGGACAACTGGGAGGATATATTACCACAAAGTCACCAGTGTGTGTGTGTGTGTGTGTGTGTGTGTGTGTGTGTGTGTGTGTGTGTGTGTGTGCGCGCGTCTGTGAAATCTCCTCTCTAAGTTGGACCCCTGTTACCAGGCTTCTGCTCACCACAGGGCCTGTTCACAATGCAGCAGCCTTATCTGAGGAGGAGTCCTCCACAAACAAGGTGATGATGTGATAATTAAACAGTTCATAACAGGAGTGTAGAGCTGCTTCAAGCAGAGTGGGAAAGTACAAGCACAGGACTTCTCACCAGCTAGAGTCACACTGGCACTGACTCCCCCACACAAACATCGGCAGACACACATGGCAATAATAAGGTGGTGAGAGTGTTTGGCAATTATCTGGTAAAGGCTGCCCTCTAGTGGACAACTGAACTCATGTCTCCCTGTTTATTTGTAATTGTGATTTAGATTTCATTATATTATATCATGTACTTTTTTTCAGGGATAATGTTCATTAATTCACATGTTTATGGAGGTAAATATGATAATTAGATTTATGATATATTTTAATTTTAATTGCAGTCAAAAGGTGACAGGGAGAGACAGATGACAGTACAGTGTTAAGGACACAATGAGAAAAAAAAGAAATCTGATATTTTGAGAATAAAGTCCTAATATTACGACAAAAAAGTTGTAGTATGAGAATTAAAAATGTAAATGTAAAATTTAGAATTTTTTAGAAATATCACATCAACTAATCAAATAGGTGAAAGGACCATCAGTGTCAGTCTGACAGACTCACTTTCTTCACAATCTTTTCAGTGTCCTCATGTTGATGATGATGATGATGATGATGATGATGATGATGATGATGATGATGACGATGAGCCAAACGATGAAGTGTCTCCTTATTAGTGAAACCTCTGTTAAAGTAGAACTTCACAGGATGCTCCATGTTCCTCTTTTTAAGGTTCTGATATTTCCCTCTAAAACACACAACCTACAATTAAAACTTTATTCTCATAAAAATTGATTTTTTTCTTTAAATATTACAACTTTATTCTCAAAATTTTCTTTTTTTTCTCCTTAGTGTGGCCCTAATACTCCATCATAGTATATTGATTAAAAAAAACAGAAATAAAGTGGAAAGTGAAATAGTTCAGAAACTGAAAATCAAACTACTGGAAATATAAGAAGATATATAAAATCAATAAATAAATACATATGAAAATAAATGAAGAGTCAGTCCGACACTTTGGTCCAGACTGAAATATCAGAACTATTGAATGGACTGCCATGAAAGCTTGTTCAGTCATGGTAGAGGATGAATCATACTGACTTTTAAAAAAAAAGATTCCATGTTCCTCTTTTTAAAGCTTCTGATGTTTCCCCTCTAACACAACACAACCTAAAGTTACAACTTTATTCTCATATAATGATTTTATTCTTGAAATATAATGATTTTATTTTTGCAATATTATTACTTTTTTCTTGTTAATATTATGACTTTACTGTTGAAATTTCAGGTTTTCTTACTTTTTGACTTGTAACTCTTTAAAATTAAGACAAGGCTAATACAAAGGTTCATATTTCTAACATGATTAGTTATCAATTTCTTCAAATATAAACAGAAACATGCAGTAGCGAAACATGATGACTATGATCTACACCAATCACTATACCACAACATACATTTTAAAAAAGAAGTATATTAGATATTAATACAATTCATTCAATTTAGCTTTGTAAAGTCGGGAAGTTGGTTTTAACTTTTACTATTAAATCCAAAAAGTTGCTGGGTGGATGAGCTAACACTGCTTTTCTGGTATCACAGAAAAAAACATTGATGTTGAATTAAATGTTGTTGTTGATGAATTGTTTTTGTTTTTTATCTGAAGCAAAGAGTATTTTTTTTTGTCATATTGTTATTTTGAATGTGTTTCACACATCTGACAAAGTGAAACTATTTCACAAAGACGTGTAAAAATAAGAGAAATAATTTAGAAACATTTATTTTATGTAGAAGATCCCCTCATTACACAGGTTATACACAGCAGGACCCCTCAGATCTATGCTGCTATGGCCTTACTGTACCATGAACATGGATGCCAGACACCTGAAGGCCCCTTTCCCCTAGGGTATAAATAAAGTATCTATCTATCTATCTATCTATCTATCTATCTATCTATCTATCTATCTATCTATCTATCTATCTATCTATCTATCTATGTCTGAGACTAGGGGATACATGTGTTTCATGTATCATGTATCATTCAAGTGCTTCATAAAGGAAATACATAAAATGAATATTAACATATTAAAAGCATTGATGAAAAATGAAAAACTTTAAAAACATTCATGTAAAATGAGATGGAATAGTAATAAAATAATAAAATAATAAAATAAATCAGATCAGATCAGAAGAATTTTGAATGAGTTGAACTCTCTCAGTAAAAAGTGCATCACAGCTTGACATGAAGGCATGACTGTCTTTCAGCATCTTTTTGACCTCCAGGGAGTTAATTTCCCCAAGTTACTAAACAGCACTGAGGGAAGGATGAATGAGACAAATACAGAGAGGTCCTTGAAGAAAACCTGGTCCAGAGTCCAGGAGACCTAAGACTGGAGTGGCGGTTCAGCTTTCAGCTCCACAGTGACCCAAAGCAAACAGTTAAGACAACACTGGAGTGGCTCCAAGTTCAACTTTGAGGAGTTCAACTATTCAAACTTGTTTTTAGCCATGCTAGCAATGTTGTGGTCCACCAGTGGTTCTGACACAACAATTATTGGATGGGTTACCTTTAAGTTATTGCACAGACATTGGTTCCCAGACAATGATCCTCCACTGACCCCACTGTAGTTTTCCCGTAGCACAACCATGAAGTTGACATTTGATGATTATTAAAGTTCCTTTCATCTCTTTCAAACCCCACAATGTACATTTAAAATATATGAATGTCATACGTCTGAGTTAATTTCTTACAGGAGCTATTTGAAAGTTTTGCTGTTGCTACATGGCCAGCATTAGCATCAATAGCTGTGTACTTACCAGTCTTCCCAAGTGCTTCAGCCATTGTTGCGTTTGCAATAGAAGAGGTTATAATATGTCCTACATCTTCAGGGCAGCCTGGATGCTACAGTGACTCAGAATCAGAAAGTGTTAAACTGAGACAGCTCTCAGTGAGTAAAGGAATGAAGTTTGATGGTGAACTCACAATGTAAGGAGACAGCTGTTAATGCTAATGTTAGCTAAGGAGCATTAGCAAAACTTACAAATAGAGCCTTTAAAAGGAGACTTTAGAGAAGTGTTTTCATTAATGTCTTCTCTGCTGCTAAGTGACAGAAAGGGGAACAGAAACTTTCTGAGGAATCTGTGCAAAAGGAACCAGCCCACACCCTCCTACATTGATGTGACTTCTTCTTCTGTTTCATGTAAACTCAGTCTTATGTTTGTTCTGCTTTTCCTGTATTTGACAATCAACAATGTGGTTTCTGCTTCGAGTTTTGGAACGCACATCTCATGGAAACTGAAAACTGGTAAATGGGCTTTTGCTATACGTCCACCACTTCATGCTTTATTATAGTCAGTCTGTCAAACAGCACCCTCACCCTTTGTAGAAAAAGTGTGCTTTGTTTTGTTCTCTCACCTCTTTAGAAGAGGGGCCTGGGCTCAGTTTGTGGACCAACAGGAAGCTGTTGGGCCCCTGATCAAAGCAGACTGAGGCCTGAGCACTGTCAATCCCAGTGTTCAGCAGCGACATTCTGTTTGGGATTATCACACCTGTGGTTCAGGGATTAATCCCAGCACAGACATGGGAACCAGGGACAATTGGGCTCCAGAGGTTGAGTGCAAAGAGGGAGGAGGGGCACGCTGACCAAGTGCATCCCAGGACTTTGCCCCCATGAGTCCCATGGGTGGATCAATAGGTTGAAAAGGATGGAAGCAGGTGCAGAGAAAGCTTGGTCTATGAAACCATAATGGCTCAGAATCGTACCCATCAGCTGCTGGTTTGGTGACTGTCAGTTTTTTTCTGTTTTCCCGACCAGTGACTGAACTAACACAGAATTTGAATTTGAGCAAGAAGCACCTCAGGTATACACCTAATGAGGAAGAGGAAGCTAAAACTACAGAGGTCTCAACTCATGGATCCATTTTTGGTCCACTAACAGTTGTAAATGTATATGTGATCCAAATTATTTGGTTTCATTCATTCTCAAAAACACAAGCTTTTTGACAGGTGGTAATTCTGGAGGCCAACCTTCAAATGGAAACACCAGTTTCCAGTTAAACAATATAGATAGAGCTGGTCGGCCATTAATCAGAAGGTCCGTGGTTCGATCCATGGCTCCTCCAGTCTGCATGTCAAGGCGTTGGGCCAGATACTGAAAATTGCCCCTGCTGTACCATCGGTGTATGAGTGAGGATGTGTGATAGAGATGAAAAGTCTATATAATGCAAGCGCTGTATGACTGTGTGTGTGACTGGGTGAATGTGACTCGTAGTGTAAAGTGCTTTGAGTGGTCATTAAGACTAGTAAAGCTCTGTATAAATGCAGATTAAAACCTGTCAACAGCCAAACTACTGACCAATCAGATCACTGGAAAAACTGAGTCATCATTCCTACAGGATCCAGGGACAAAAGACTTTACAATTAAATGTTAAATAATAACGAGCAGTAGACATTTATATAAATCAGTGGAATCATTTTGCTGTTCCAGACCAGCATGTGTCCACTCTGATATTAGAACAGAGATTCTAACAAACAGAGAAGAGTTTATGACACTAAATAACTACATAATAACTATCGTAGCTTCATTTTAACTGAACAAATATTCTTTAATCCGACTGGATTCCTGACAGTGTCGATGCTTTTCCTCTTCTTCCATCACCACAGCTCAGAACAACATGAGGAGACTCTGTGATAATAACTGCAAATAAAAACTAAACCTGTGATGTCTTCGATTAGAACAATGAACCACATGTTGTTTAATATTTCCCATGATTATAAATTTGATTTATAATTTTTAAACATTTCAGTCAGACTGACTCTTCAGACATCAGCTACTTCTTTCTCTCTTTTCTTTCTCTCTGCAGCAGAAACAGTCTGACATTAACTTTAACTTTTATCTGCTTCACATGTTCATGACAGTTTGTTCATCATCAGACTGAAGAGCAAAATATTCAGTGAGAAACTTAATGATAATTCATGTTGTTTTCAATATATCCTTAGTCTGACTTTAATAATTACAATTATTTCTAGTGTTTCTTTTTTATTCCAGTATTGTGATCACATTGTTTACATTTCACCTTGTTGAATTTCACTTTAAGACGTCACTATAACTGAACTTACCTGCAGGTATCAGTGTCTCTGCTCATATCATATTACTACTTTATTCATGGTTCTGTCGATGTTGCTTATAATTAACGACTCTGCCTCGTTCTCATGATGTGCTCGTACCTGGACAGGTAAACCCAGAGTTAACTGACCCAGTAGATAACCAGCTTCATAGGACAGGTGATCAGGACAATGTTAGGTTAAGTTTAACCAGATAACTAAAACCCGGACCGCTTATCCTGGGTATGTTGAACTTGCTTCAAGCAGTACAGGCCTCTGATCATTTAACTGTCGAAGTCTGCTCCTCTGTTCCCCTGCTCACGGTTCATCTCCCTGCAGTTCCCCCTTTTCTCCACCAGATGTCCTCCCCCCATTGTTTCATCCACACGAATGTTCCTCAGTCCTTATCAGTCCTGCATTGATGCCACCAGCCCTTGGTCCGTGTTCAGAGACGGATCATCTGTTTTTTTTCTAGTGTTGCTCCTGTGAAGTATCTTGTTGTTTGTTCCTGCTTGTTCTTCTGTCCTCCTGTGAGTCTTTTGCTTCATTAGTAGTTACTTCACTACATCAGCCTGGCTGTGTGTCAGCATTCGGGCCCTCTGCCTGTGATGCCATTCACTGTGGCTCTGTATGATCAAATATATTTAAACCCTGGAGAATTTCTTTCCTGCTGCTTTAATGAGACAGAGAGAACGATTAATTCAGAGTAAAATCTGTGTCAATTCAGCTGTAGTGCGATCACTTGCTAACATGAAGCTCAGCGAAAGTTCAGTCAAGAAGACGTCACATGCCCCATTTCCTGCTCTGTCTAAGCTCCACCTACTCATTCTCGTCTTCATCCAATTACAACCTGACACGCTGGTCTTTAGTCAATCACCTGTGAGCTGTCAAACTTGTGTTCTCTCTCTGCTGTCATACAGCTCCCACCTCCACCCTACACCACCTCGACCGTTGAGTCTGACCATCTCCAATCAAACCATCAATCAGAAGTTTCCCTCTCATGAAGACGTTCCATCCTCGAGCTCCACTCCTCATCACCATCATCACCACAACCAGCGTCTTGGCTCCGGGGAAGGTTTCCTCTAATTGAGATGGCCTTAAACCTATGGATCGTTTCCACAGTGATCCAAAGTCTATTCCTTCTGTTCACAATAAATTTCACTTATTTGATCTGCTGATGATGATCAGCTTTCCTTCTTCTACTGACAATGCAGAGAACCACCTATGGCATTTAATTAGTCTAGTTAATTAGTCTAACTAATTAAAAGCCATAACCACCTCCTTGTTTGTTTAGCTAATTCCTGCAAGTTCATTCCTCCTGAGACAGTTTGACACCTTCATGTCTCCAGCCTGAGAAAAAAAAATCAAGAACAATCTCTTCAGAGCTCTTGTTCCCGGAGCTTGGATCCTTCATCAATGGTAAAATCCTCCAGCTGAAGATTTTTAGTTCCAATCACACTTTTTAGTCCTAGATCTGGTGCCCTCTAAAACCCTTCCTATACACACATACACACACACACACAAACACACAGATACACACACATCATCCATCAACCTTACACAAAATAACAACTTGTGCATCAGCATCCTTCACTTATTCTCTCACTTTGTTTCAAAAACACTGACTCAACCCTACAGTCCCTTGAAAGAGACACTTGCAGAATCTCTCACACACATAGTTGCAATTGGGACACATGTAGACACAGCTGCCTCTTGTGGACGAAATATTTCACAGGATCGTCTGGAGATTGGCAGAGTGAGTATGATGGACTCCACCAGCTGCTGCATCTTTGTTTCATCTTTGACCAGTTAAAGCTAAAACATCAGTTAGAATGAAGTGATTTCTCTTTCCATCTGATTTCAAAATAGAAATAAATGTAGAAATACAGAAATAGCATTTTTCATAACCAATTCATTAATCTATTTAATTATTTATTCCGCATTTACAGTATCCTCAGGTTCGGTCCCCCACTCTTTGGAACAACCTTCCTGAGGAGATTAGACTGGTGAGCTCTTTAGCCTCTTTCAAATCACTCTAAAGACATATTTTAATAGGTGTGCTTCTCCACACTCGTCTGAATATACTTTATTTATTACTCTGTTATTTTATTGAGTCATTCTCCTGTTTCTTATCGATTGATTGAATCATTGTAGACTGTATTATAAGTATTATTATTATTATTATTATTATTATTATTATCATCATTAATTAGCCAGACAGTCACTGTTGAGCAACAGCCCTAATTTTCTTTGTTGAAGACTTTACTTTGAAAAAAAAAACTGGCATTGAATTGCAGTGATATTTATGTGTCAATGAAATATACCATCATGCTTTCCATGCATAATCATAAATAAAAAATGATGAGTAATCCTGCGTGGACAAAGCTATTAACAGTTTCTTTATGACCCTTCACATATTACAAATTGGTAAAGTTGCAGTACACTGGTTCCGCAGCAGGTGTCAGCAACACCACATGACTGGGTTTATGGTCAGACTTAAACTGACTGGAATTATCATCTTTTTTTCAGGTCATCAGGTCATTATACATGAAAACATCAACATCAGTCTTATTTACATTTTGGTGAATCAGAATCAGAATCTGGTTTATTGCAAAGAGGAATTTGCTTTGGTGTGTTGGTGCATAACAATAAACATAGGAATAAGAAAAGAAATGTAAGCAAAGGTAAAAGAAACAAGTACCGCAGGTCATAGAGCTTAAATATACATAGAAAAAGCTTAAAAGTTAAGCTCTCTAAGTGTTATTCACTCACTGTGTTTGCTTTGCGAATGCAGCTCCACATCAGTGAAGAACGAAGTGAACACATTTTTCAGTTAAATGGCTTCATACTACAATTTGTTTGGATTAGGTTTGTGATACATTGAGTATAAAATATGTTGTATTTATCTAAGAAAAGAAAAAAGGAAATAAACTTTATTCCAAGTCTTGCCAGTCAGCACAGAATCAAGCATTAGTTTGGCTTTAGGTTTCAGATCAAAACTCCTAATTCCTCTTTACATCAAAACTCCTGCGACATTTAGGCTCAGACAATTTTGCCAAAAGTTGGTGTTAAATTTAAGCATTATGTACAGACACTCAGATTGTAATAATTTAATTCCATGGGACAGTAAAATCATTTAAATTAAAAAAAACCCTCTTGATGGAGCCTTGATCTGCCCTTTTGTCTTTCTGAGGATATATAGTGAAGTACAGCACAGTATGACTGCCATGTTGTTATGTTTTAAAAAATAAGGAAAACAATGTTGAAACAAAATTTTTTTCATTTTGTTTTTGCATCAAACTTTGTTTTTGCCCAGAGTCAGAGTCAAATGAGAAGAGTATCAACACAATGAGAAAATGTCTTTAGTGGATAACTATGTGTGGATACAGTGGAAGTTTGTACAAACACAATGAGAAGTGTGTGTGTGTGTGTGTGTGTGTGTGTGTGTGTGTGTGTGGTCTAAGTCTTCTGCGTGCAGGCCTTCAAAATGGAAAATTGTTTTCTTATTAACTTCCTGAACTGAACAAGCATTTTGCTCTTTAAGGGATTCTACCTCTTCTTCTATTGTGGCTTGGCTCTGAAAGTCAAAGCTAGTTTACCTGTGGAAGTTTTGGATGTCATCTGCACATCACACCTGTCACTGAGTAGTAGTAGAAGAAGCATATATTACTTTCCTGCACGTGCTGAATTCAACCTGCTGATAGGGCAAGGAATAACCTACTCTACACAGAGGCTCTCTACTGCTGTGTCTGGAGTGGAGGGTGAGATTAATCAGGTTGTCTGGTACATTTGGTACCTGTGTACAGAGTGTCAACAACTTCTTGCACAGTAAACAATGGGCTTCGTATTCATTGCCTTGAGCTGGTTTCAGTCAAAACATTGTTGTTTTCTTTACATTCATAAATTTTACTTTCCCATGCCACTTACAGCATCAGGCTAGATTAACAGAAGTCTGAGGTATAGTTCTGTTACAGTGGACTACACAACAAAACAAGCAACTGAGATTTTACGACTCAATGTAAAAAAAAAACTTAAAACCTTAATGAATGACTGGCAATAAATAAAGGCCTTTTTCTAGACTAGTGGATTAAAGATCTTTTAAAGAACCATGGATTCCCTGTTGTAGGACACAGAACAGCTTCATTGTGTGATTGGAAGATTTTGGCTTGTGGCCACAAACACTGAAACACATTGTTCTTACAATACAGTTGTTCTGTGTTGCTGGAGTTTTGATCTCTACCTTTTCTACCTTGGAAGGGGGCAGAGCTCTGCCAGGAATCCCTGGTGAGGAGCTGGAACCATTAAGTTCTTCTTCAGACATGTTTTAAATGATATAAAATACTCTGCTATGATTTAACGTGGTTTTCTACAAAATGGAAGTTCATCTACTCTTACTTCCTCATTGAGAAATCTGGATCAGGAGTCATGCAGCCCACCACTGCTTTCACTGGGTTGAGACCCAGACTGAAGAGTTTTTGAGGAGTCTGATGTATCAGAACGGTTAGCAAAGTTAGCGTCTTCTATTTGTTTATGTTGTTTGTTAGCTTGTAACTGGCAGTGACTGACACAGTGTTAGCAGTTGTGCTAATGCTGATTCAGGTTTGTTTAGCCCCGCCCCCCGTCCCCACAAGTTGACAGGATTGGTTCCTTAGGTTTGTCACGTATGAAACCCTGGCTGTCTGAATCTGTTTTTATGAGACTGTCATTGGTTCACTCCAGTTCAAGGTGGAAACACTCAGTCATGGTGTTGATGAACTTTTCTCTCATCATATGTCTGTATCATATAAACACATCATATGGATTTTAACAAGGTTAAACACTGGATTTTCATCAGAGGCTCTTTACAATAAAAGAAATACAATTATTCAATGATCAAAAAATTTGCCTTCAACAGTTTTGATCCAAGTTTGGATTCATTCTACTGACATTTATTTGTCTTTGTCGCTTTCTGAGGTTTTTGTTTCATCTAAAGTTTTTACACTGACACTTTGTTCTTGTTTTTCTTGTGCTGCATCAGTATCAGCAGCGGTGAGGTTGTTGGTCTCACTGTCTACAGCACCATCACTCTTCCTTGTGGAGCGGAACTGCACAGCTTGAGTCCCTGTTTGTGAAACACTGCCCTCATGAACATTTCCTCCAGACATGTTGGAATCAGAAGCCTTTTTCTGAGAGGGAGATGAGTTGACTATTCCCCCCTGTTCCTGGTTGCAGCTTTTCTCTGGAAGAGAAAAGTTTTAGTAATGATATAACAAAACAGCAGCAGGCAAACTTTTTATCTTAATTTCGTAATAATAATATTTTTTATTAATAATGTTGTCTGGAATATATCTGAAGGATTTGATACAAACATCAAAACAGAATCAATTTTTTTAATTGAAGCCATTGCACTTTATTGGAAGAGCTTGATTCTGTGCTGAAGAGACACTCCATTATTGAGAGTGTGGATAAAGGAGCTTTCAGACTGTGTCGGTCTGTTGAGGCTGATCAGAGAGACTTTCTTCAACTCTGGAAACCAAACATGAAAATCATAAAGAGGGAAATGTAGGCCTGAGCTGGAAGGAAAATGAGAACAATTGCAGGGAAAATTTTTTATTTTACTTTAATTAATTAATTTATTTATTTTATGTTCTGATATTAGTGCAAGTTGAGTGTGAGTGTATGTGGTTGTGTGAGTAATGTAGGTATTTTTGATCCCAAATTGCTGTATTGTTACTGTATGTTGTAATCTGTATGGGATGTGATAAGGAAATGATTTAGATATTGGGGAAAAAAATAATAAGGTAGTCATAATAATAATACTTTTTTCTGTGATAATGCTATGTAAACCTCTGTATCTGTTAACACACTAACTCTACTTCAAAGCCTTCAGTTTTGTTCACTTTAGAGGGCACAAAAAGTGCTTGCTGCTGTTTGTCAAGCTTATTGTTAGGAGCGGATTTTGAGACAAATTGCCTTTCGAATGAAGGGAATGTGAATGTCCAGACCAGAACCACAGACCGTTATGTCCCCCTTGGTCTGATCTGAGGTTCACTCACATCGACTGACAAGTGTTTGAGTGATAAAGTCTGACAAAGTTTAAGCAAACATTTGGATCTTCACAAAGGAAAGACTTGTTCCAGGACAAATGAGCAAAACAGAATATAACAGGGCACACGCTGTAATACTGCCAGACTTACACCTGTCTTCATTCATGTGACTAATACTTAAATACAACATATCAAACACATTATATAACATCAAACATTCAAAGAAGTGAAGAGACACTTACTGATGCAGTAAACAATAATCAGTGCCACGGCCACCAAGAGAGCAATGCAGAGAACAGCAAATACTAAAAGAGAAATGCAACAAAAGAGCTGTCAGAGTTTGAACACCTGGAAATTATAAATAACCGCAGGTAATACTGAACATTATAAATGATGACTAGAAAATTGTGTAACAATTGTATTTAGAGGAAGAAGTGCAGTGAAGAATGAGAATGAACAACTGGAACTGAGCATCACAAATTCACCATGTCTTCCTGTCTTAAGACTAGTTAAGACTTACTGCAGAACTATATATGTGTCAGTTACAGTTACAGCTCAGTTATCTCTATATCCTTGCATGTGCAGTAATTAGCAGGACATTACTACAGACAAAATTATATAACAAAAGTTAGTGTTTTGTTTTATAAAGTTGTTATTTTTAAAGGTTTCACTAAGTGCTACACATATTCAGAATCAGCATAACCCCAGCTCATTATATATAACTGACTGGTCACATCCTTCTGTCTTTCACTACAATAAACTCAGACCAACAGCTCAGACTTTGAGCTCAGAAGACCGTTTGCTCCCATTTACTTTGGGTGTACCAACAGCTGACAGCCAAGCCAAGCTTCTGAATCAGACACTCTGATTGAACGAATGTTGAACTGAGTGACGTGACTCTTGACATCACTCGTAAAGATGATGGATGAACTTTACATATTAGTTTATCGACCAAAGTCAGTGACTCACATGGAAAAACAGGAACTTCGAAAACACTGATTCTCTAGTTAAACGTGAAGAAACGGCATGTCTCTCATTCAAACCATCATGGAGTTATGAAGTTCTAAACACAATGCAATATTTAGAAGTGTATATGCTCCCATGGGCTTGAGAGGGTTGACCTCTACACAGATTGTAAAAGACATTGAGACTTTGCCAAAATCTAAAACAACACCTTCTGTGTATGTTGAGTTTTCTTGATGTACAATTTCATGCAATGACATAAAAATGCAACAGTCTCTGCATTGGTATTAGTGTTTACTGTGTTTCTAGCTTTGTGATGTGCCATCACAGAAATAGAGAACTTACCCTTTAACTCTGCCTGTGTGCACAGTAACTAGATGGAGCAGATTGAAGTACCTTGAGTAAGTGGAGAAGGTGTCATGTCTGTAGTTGCACTCAGAGTCTGGTGTGAAGTGGGGTTATAAACCGTGCAGGTCACTGTTAGTAACCCTGTGATGTTGACTGTGCTCCTGATGCTGTAGGTGCCATTAGCCTCAGGGGTAATGGTGGTTTCATGTAGTTCCAGTGTACGTTCATGTCCCTCCAGAAGGTCCCCGGACCTCCATGTGACTTCAGGTTTAGGGTAACCTCCTCTCGTGCTGCAGGTTGCAATCTTCTCATCTTGGTTTATCTCAATTTTAGGTTCATGGAAAGGAGCTGGAGATGGGTCAGCAATAGTTTATTGTCATTTTTCATGTGTGTGAATATTATAGGACTGGAACATTAACATGGCATGTTAAATAAAAGCAGTGGGGTGCAGTGAGTTTTACAGATAGGCAAGCAGTTTTGGGGCAAGTTTTACAAAGATGTTTCAGACTGATCTGTAGTGTTAGGTCAGTCTTAACTTCGCTCATAGATCAGTCTGATGTTAGTCAGACTGTTACACAAAAATAATCAATGACTGACCAGTAGCACCAAGCAACAAAAAACAGGAAAACATGGCTAATAATTTGGGGTTTGCTAACATTATTATGGAGAGAGCAACGAGAAGAAAAAAAGTTTTTAGACACCTCAGACATTTTTTTTTATTGTTTCACTCTTCAAGTAAAACATCCTTGTAACTGTCTCAATTTTTTTTCTGTCTTTATTTTTTCTGTGCTAATCCGAAAAATGTGTAATGTGATCCGTGACTTAAAATCCATGATACAGTCTGATGTGTGATTTTCCTGATCCATTGCACCCCTTATGACAACAATAATAGGCATATGAAAATATTACTAAATAATGAAATACATCAGAAATGTTATTTTATAGTTTCAAGGAAAATGATATTTAAATGTAAGAGGTCTGAACCCCATTAACTATTTCAATTCTCCATAGAGATATCTTAAAATTTAAGTGTACTTGAATAGAGTTTATTTTAAATGAAATGCTGTTACAATAACAAGAAATTGAATTTGTCAGGAAACAGGAAACAGGAAAATACTGACCTGATACATGCAGTGTCACCTGACAGAGCTTCTCAGGTTGCTCTGATGTTGAATTTATAAAAATAACTTCAAAGGCGGTCTTGTCATCTTCCAGCATCAGTGACTCAATGACCAGTGAGAAGTTCCCAGAGGATAACTGATCAGGGAAGATTTTAGTCCTGTTTTTAAATAACTGGTCTTGGTGTTCAAACTCTTCTTTTCCTTTTGCGTAAACATGTGCAACGATCACAGCTTTGCTTTGGCCCTGCCAGTATATGAAGCTTTCCTCAGGCTGGAATGGTTTGCTGAAGGTGCATTGGCATTGCCAGAGCCAGGAAAATCCTCTGGTTCCATTTTTAATGATGTTTGCAGATGATAATGGCAGCAGTAGAAACAAATGGAAAACTGTAAAGAGAGAAAAAAGATTCATCAAACGCTGTCTGTAACTTCTGCCTCTAGGGCTCTCTCAATCAAATCAATAACAAAAGATGACATAATGAAATAGTGTGGGATCATGGGAGTTGTTGTCTTCCCCACCATTACCCCAAGCTGCCGTTTGGATTCCTTCAGTGTCAGTGGTTCAGGAAATCAAACAGACCCAGTGATTCAAACCGTTAAAAACACTGAATAAAACAGTTTGACATTTAAAGTCAGTGTTTGAGCGACGCTGTACGGAGGACAGAGAATCAGGGAAGAGTTGGAGCTGACATTGATGCTAACCTTTGTTCTGATTGTTTCTCTGATAACTTATGAACCAGATGTTCAGCAGGTTTTTACCAGCAGCTGAATTCTCCACAGAGGTGTCCTCCTCTCCATAACAAACACACCAGGGGATTCAAACCAGTAGAAACACTGAATAAAGCAGTTTATGTTTAAAGATCAGAGATTCACCGACGCTCTTCAGTGACACAGGACAGGACGTCTCCAGCAGCTGGGAGCTGAGCTGTCTAACATTTCCTCAGCTTGTTTCTCTGATAACTTCAGATCCAGACGTCCGACGACTAAAATCCTTCATCTGGTTCAAATATAGAGCTGAAAACCACCAAGGTGTAAAAAGTGTATGTGGCTTAAAACTAGATAAAAGTTAATGGTGAGCTTCTGTCAGACAAACACACTGACACGGGAGAGACGTATCAGAGGATTGAAAAAAACAACCTGTGCGATTGTTCAGGTTGGATGAGTGGTTGGTTACGTATCATATGTAAATCTTTTTCAGCTGTTACAAATTATGTGTATATGTATACAAATCATTTACAAAGCTTTATGCACCCCCCTAAGTGTTGTCTATGTGTAAATGTGTAGCATACAATTTTCACTCTTCCTAAACTAGCTGGTTTTGTGGTCTATTCTTTAGTTTAACAGTGTCTAAACAGGACCATAAGATTGCCAAACTGGCGTCCTGCCACACCTTTTACTTCTTAATTATAGGAAGATGGTCTCCATTGTTTTTAAACTCATCTACCTCTGAGTTCTGGGTCTGGGTCTATTGCTTAAAGAATCTGCACACTTAATGATAGAGGTCTTCAGCTTCTGCTCATTACTCACTTTTTAAATGTTGCTGGAAATGCCACCGAAAGTGCAACATCAGATATGATACTGATATAACTTATCTATAGAGTTTTCCACTGTCATGAATGAGACGGCCCAGGGGTCCATTACCATGTTCTTTTGCAAGCCAATCATATCATTCAATGACCAAAAGGTGGTCCACCAGTAATTCTCTGTCCAGTTCCCCCTGAGCCCCCCACACAGTCTCCTTACAGGTTCTCCAGGCCCAATCTTATAGGTCTTCATACTGTCTTAAATGGAATATATTCTCCCTAAATTGTTAACAGAATTATTAGGTGTTACTTTAAGTTGTAATGTTAAATTTTCTTCAGAGGCTGATAATTAGGGGACATAGAGGATATGATCTCATATCACAGATTTCTCTGGTTTGAGAATTAATAGAAACATTTAGGAAAATGACAGAATACAAATTAACAATATTGAGAACATATGTCTAGTTGATTTTAGACATTTTAATGAGGAAGGTTACAGATTATAACTTTTAAAATTACCCAGAGCCCTTAACGCCAAACTTCAGTTTCTACCAATGTTCCTTGACATCAGCTACAGTGCATTGAGAAAGTGTTCAGATCCCTTAACTTTTATGACATTTCTTATGTTGTAGCCTTCTGCTGAAATTGCATTCTCATAGAACACTTCCTTTTTTATTAAGAGGACAGTTTGCGAGGACATGTCATAGGACATAAAAAGAAAGGCAGATGTGTATCCAGTAGGATAACTCATACCAGCACCCTGGCACTGGCTCACCTAAATGGAAAGTAGGCATCATTTTATGAGTACTGATTTCCTGAAAGCTAACAAAAAGACAGACTTTACATTAGGACCAGGTTGAGACAACAGAGGACTGCTCTTCATGTGGAGGCTAAATAATAAACCTCATACTGGTGGGAAAAAAATCTTTTATTCTAGTAACTATGAGTGAATTAATAAAAGTCAAATAATAATATCTTACCAAGTGATATCGCAGACAGCACGTATGTCATAATTCCAACCATGATGTTCTTTCACTAAGATGTTCCCATGAAGCTGAAAAAGATGAAGCTGTCACTCATGGTCTAGACAGGCTACGTAAAATTCCACTTCCCCTTCAATTGTTTGCCCCTCCCTCCCTCTCTCTCTTCCTCTCTCTCCCTTCCTCTCCGTTTGTCTAAAATTCAAAGGTTTGTGTGTGATAGAGAGAAAGTGTCAGCAGTCCGACAGTGTGAGGGAAGCTGTTGCTCAATCATAGTAACTGTGTGTGTGTGTGCATGTGTGTGTGTGTGTGTGTGTGAAGCCACCGACAGACTGTGAGATGTGAGATTTCAGCAATCTTGGCCACATATGGATTGGATTGACGTATTGATGGTGGTAAACAGCGGTGGCCCTGAAAGCTCAACACACTGCAACTTAAAAACACATGCAAATAGACAAAACCATAGACTGTAAGTAAAGATGGACGTAGCCTCAGAGGTTTCTGAAGAGCGGTTTTGAAGCTAAGACTGGGCTCTCCACTGTCGCCATCTTGGCAGTGCCTGACTCTAGTGGTCATTAAAAGAACTGCAGGTTTTAGCACTTCATTGCTGTCTTCACTTATTAGCCCCAGAGGTTGATGCTTTGACAAAACACAAACAACTTCAGAAAACATCTTCATTAATTAGACAACACATGCTGCAAATACTCACAACGCAACAGAAGTGTTTCCAGTGGACACAAAAAAGTGATGAACCTGGCTGGGATGAAATTGTTTAAGTTAAAAGCAATGAACAACAAGTGAAGAAGTTCCCTCAAGACATTACTGAGATATTGCGTTCATATGAATAGTAGAGACAGATGAACAACCCAAAAACATAACGCAGGTCGCCAGTGCAGAGGCATAAAAAAAAGACGTGAATGATTGAGTGATTATTTTTTTCTTCTGGGTTGTCATTAGGTAGTCATTGCTTTCCTTGAACTCATAAGCATCAAAATGTATGTGTAATATAATGAAAATTTTGTGAAATATTTTTTGAGACTGACTTTGTTTATCTCTGCAGTATGGCTTCTACTGGACACCGAGGCGGAGGTCTAGATCAAGGGAGATTTGACACTGACCACTATGATGCTTAGGAGGAATATGAAGTAGTGAGTCCATAGAGTTGGAAACATCTGTCTATGAGACAGATGTTTGCGAGGACGTGTCATAGGACATAAAAAGAAAGGCAGATGTGTATATAGTAGGATAACTCATACCAGCACCCTGGCACTGGCTCACCTAAATGGAAAGGAGGCATCATTTTATGAGTAATACAATTCCGGAAATGAACAGTTGGTTCCTGAGAAAAGCCTGTAGCACTGGCGCTGGGGAAACAGGCAAGGAAATCTATAGCTTACAGTTCTGATAAAAATGTGTTTAACCAACTAAAGAAACAGACGCTGTCGTGGTATATTTTGTGTGAGACAACTGTGAGTGGAAAGATGAGACTGGTCACTCAAACAAATTACTGATATACCAAAGTCAATAACATTAATTTTTTGATTTGACTGATTTTTGACTGATCTGTCTATGAGACGGATGTTTCATATGAAACTGACCCAGACACAGAACCAGACCCAGAACCACGCACAGACCCAGACCTAGACCCAGAACCAGACACAGACCTAGACATGGAACCAGATATAGACACAGAACCAGAACAGGACACAGACAGAGAACCAGACCCAGACCCAGACCCAGACAAAGAGACAGAGACAGAACCAGGACCAGAACCAGACCCATACACAGACCCAGACCCAGAACCAGAACCAGAACCAGAACCAGAACCAGAGCCAGAGCCAGACACAGACGTCGGCACGGAAACTTTACATGATAATTTGGCAGCATGGGCTGTCAAAAAGTCACTCACAATGCACTGACACCCTTACTTCGCCAGCACTGTTCAAACTTACCAAGTGATGCTAGAACATTGCTTGGTACACTTTACATTCTGTTCAAGGTTAAAGTTGGGGCCAGTATAACCATCTTGGCATGGTGTTAAAGGAACGTTAAAGAAAGTGCCTGTTGGTGGACAGCTTTTAATCATTTGGCTCTTCAGGTTAACATTGATGGGCTGCCACTATTTAAGTTACACCACGCAGTTCTGGCCCATACTTGGTGCTATCCAGAATCCTCCACAATATGATCCTGTTGTAATTGGTCTTTTCTGTGGTACAGCCTGGATGAGTTCCTGGGGGATGTTGTGTCAGAGATCAATAAACTTGAGAGAAGTTTTAAATTGGATGTGATCAAACTTACACTGACAGTCTAAGCAGTAGTGTGTGTGATGCGCCCTCCTGGGCTTTTGTAAAATATGTATAAGATCACTCAGGATATGAGAAATGCACATAGTTCCAAGAACAGATACAGTATGCCTCTATAGGGAAAGATGTCCAAAAAATGACGACCATCACCTTGGGAACTCCCCTCGGAAAGTCCCCTCGGGAGAACACATAATTGGGGGATGCTTTCTGGATTTCCAGTGAACTACATGTATGAGAGGTGAAAGTAACAAAAATGAATTGATAGTAATGGACGTGATGAAAATGCATGTGAATTGAAAATGGAGCAGTAAATGTTGGAAAGGCAGCAGACTGTAGCGCAAGTGCCCTCTTGTGGCAGAAGTTGAACAATTAAGCACATGGAGCCTGTAAACTGGTGAAGTGAGAGGATCACTGAGGACAGAGTACTGAGGGGGCATTCTGACATTATGTGGCTCGCTTATGCTAAAGCTAGTTCATCTGCTCCTATTGAGTGGAGGAGTTATATTAACAATAGACAATGCTGGTATTCTGTATAATATGAACGTTTGTTTACACTGCAACTTCAATGATCAGTCAGCGAGTAATTTCTTCTTTCTATATACAGCTGGAGTGTTATGAGTCACCATTTATCTATTAGTTGTTGAGTAAGCATATGAGTAATGGCAACCAGACGATAGGAATTTTTATTTATATTTGAAGTAATAAGCCACACATTGTTCAGCTGGCACTTGTAGTTGAAGAGCTGTACTGTTGTGCTACAATATAAGTCCGTGACGAAGAGTTAACTACTTGCTGTCAACAACAAATAAATGTCTAAATGTCTAAACACTATTTCAAATAAAATATTAATCAAGTTAATCAAATCAATTGACCATTTCTCACTCTATTTTTCCTTTCTATTTTGCCTCCTCCTCTGACTCAAGTGTTCCTTTGCTCGTTGGCTACATTTGAAGTAAATAAGATCACACGGAGGCTTGTGGAAGCTCATTGGGCCATCACAATGAAGTTTGCCCGCAGACAGGAATTTAGACAGTTTTTATTTGTACTGTTCCAGTCTTATTGTCTACATTTTGTCCAGCAAAGCCCCGGTGGATGAGTAGTTGGAGTATGCTAATGATGTACTTATTCTATTTATTCTATTTGTCTAGCAAGAGCTTTAGAAAGCTAACAATCTGTAATACAATGTGCATATCTTGTGCATCTTCTACAGTATGTGTTCTTGAGTCATTCATTGCATTTAATATAAAAATGTATTGCACAAAGTCACAATTCTTGTGATGAAAACCACATGTCCATTAGCTCAAATTGTAAAGAGACTAAATGCAGTTTTGATGTGGAAAAGTTTGGCCTCAGAAAGCCAAACACTGAAAACCCCCTTCCACCACAGTGAGGTACAGAGAGACATTCACTACTAAGATATTGTAGGGTTAATAGTTACATTTATTTACAAGGTCATGTAGCAAGGGTTAAGAACATAATTTCGGTTGGTACATTGAGGTGTACATTGCATTTAGTGTATTTATGCATCAGGAATTTTTTTTATGCCTCCACAACAGCGGCAGTCATAGTCTGAGGCATATTGTTTTCAGGTTGACTGTCAGTACGTATGTACATACGTCCCACATATGCCCATTCCTGTGGACATGATATCTAGGACTCAAAATGAACTGATTAGATTTTTGTGGTCAAAGGTCAAAGGTCAAGGTTGTTGTGACCTCACAAAACACTGTTTTGGCCTTGTGAACGGAATATCTCCGTTGTTTCAGTTTTTTTACCTTCTCCCAGACCTGTTTCATGCTGTGGAAAAAGGTGTTTGCCTGCTCGGTGCTACCTCCCTGCTGACTTTTAAACATCGCAGGTGAAATAAAATGCAGCAAGTGCTCGACCAGCAGCTCAGAAATGTTCAGAGCTGCTTACCCCAGAACTAAATGTAGACCCTGGTTTCTGCTGTTGAAACGTGCATAGTTCCTCAAAAGGTTCCTGGTTCCTGGGAAAAGTTCCCGCGGTGGAAACACTGCTTCTGTCTCACAGTTAGTCATGTTCTAGTCATTATAGCTCAATAACTTCATTAGACCTGTGTTACAAAAGTGGTGTAGTGCGGTGTGCTGCTCTCTCTCCCTCTCTCTCCAGTTACCGCTCCTCTTCCAAATGGGGGAGATGGGCTGCACCCACTTATTAATTAGCGCAGGAGTCATAGTGGAGAATGGGAGCCGAGTCGGGGGGCCAGTGGCCCAGTGTTTGGCAGCAAGATCACTGTGTGGCTGTGCGTGTGTCTTACTCCTTGCCGTGAAGGAGGGTGCTTGGTGTCCCGATTACCTGTTTTCTTTTGTTCTCTGATTCCTGGTTGTTTAGTGTTTCGCAGTTATTTGCAAACCAGCACTTTTAGTTACCTTTTTCAGTGATTTAGTTTTGTTTGAGTTTGATGATGAATGTAATTTTTTCCCTCACACATTGTTTTGTTTTCTGATCTTTCTTTCCTCCTGGGACACATTTTTACATTTGTTACTCCCCTGGCCCCATCGGGGAATGTAACAAAATGGGGGCTCATCCGGTATCAAATTGGAAAGAGAGGATCTGGAGGTAGATTCATTGTGTGAGTATTGTGTTGTTCTAATTGTCTCTGTTCTGGTGGCGAGTATTGCTGCCTGAATTAAACCAGTGTCTAATCCTGTTAGGTGTCCCTGGGTGAGTGTCCAGCTGGGCTGTGTTTAGCCTCTCCATCTGGTACTCTTTTGTTATTTTGCCTTTTTTTGTTTTAGGAGCAATCCTGGGTGGGGACACAGTTCCCTGGCGGGGGGTAGACATTTTCAGGGCTTTGGCCGCTGAGGTTTAGCCTTGAAAGTCATCTTGAGCCCAGCACGCTCCAAGAAGACAGGTAGGTTAAGTTTGTGTTAGGCAGGAGCTGGGGGAATTTGTTTTTCAATAGGACTGGTAGTGGTTTAATTCTCACTGTGCAGGGCAATTTGCTGTATGTGTGCTGTATTTGCCACTGGTGGGCTGTTGTGAATAGTTAAAGTTATGGCAACATTTGAGGTGTATACATTTGTGGCTGCTCCTCCATTGAGTGCGCTACATAATTGCAGAAAAAAGATCTGTGTGAGATAGCTGTGCATTATGACATCTTCGTAGCAGCCCTTATAAAAGCGCTCGTAGCTAAGGGGGTTCTTAACTTACTGGTGTGTGCAGAACCTGGTGTAATTGGTGATAGTGTAGCTGCGGTAGCACTGCTTCTCCGGTGGAGGAGCCAGTTGAGCGGCAGCCGGTTAATGTAGTAACTCCTGGTCCATACGAGGCAGCGGAAGAGAAACCGCTAACGCTACCACCGTTTGATCCTTTCTCCGTTGATTCCACTCCTGGTTCTAAGCTGGATGCGCAGATAAGAGTCCACCTTGCTCACCTCCAGTTAGAAAAAGAGGAAAGAGAGAGGGAATTCCAGCTTTACAGGGAGTTAGAGTTTAAGAAGTTGGAATGAGTTTTCTACCCGTACTTCTTCATCGTGTCCATGTGCAATCCAAGTTGGTTACTGGTTTTTTCTCAGTAGCTGTGCAGGATTCTTTCCCACTCGATGGCATTGACTTTATCATAGGTAATGACATTGCTGGAGGAAAGGTCTATACTACACCAGAGGTTGTGGATGTTCCTATATCTATGGCTGTGCCCGATAACTTCACACTGAGTCTTCCTGATGTGTTTCAAGTCAGCGTTCTGACTCGGGCTCAAGGTTGATCTGAATCTCAGCTTGTCTCAGTTTTGGCTGAGGATAAGTTGCCCCCTAGTGGCGAATCAGTGAATTTTCTTTTTTTTTTAAGTTATTTTTTGGGGCTTTTTGTGCCTTTAATGGACAGGACAGTAGAGAGACAGGAAATGGGGAGGCAGAGAGAGGGGGAATGACACGCAGGAAAGGGCCATCCGATGCGGGAGTTGAGCCGGGGGCCAGCTGCAGCGAGGACTTTAGCCTCTATATATGGGGCGCCTGCGTAACCCACTGCGCTACGTGACGCCCCATCAGTGAATTTTCAACCCACAGTGTCTGGGAGTGTCAGGGGTTGCTCGAGGTGACCTTGCCATTGACTCGTGATGCACTCATCCAGGCCCAGATGAATGACCCATCCCTGGCCAAATGCTTTGCTACTGTTGCTGATGTTGTTGGGTGTAACAAAAAAAAGTGGAGTGAAAGCTGATGTGGCATGTTTCAAATTGTACTTAAGCCAAACCAGAAAGTGCCTCCGGCCCCTCTGCATCCGGTTCCAGCTGTTGGAGCACCTTTGAACATGTCCTTGTAGACTGTGTTGGTCCGCTGCCCAAAACAGAGTCTGGTAACCAGTTCATGTTGACAGTGATATGTGTTTCAACCCAGTTCCCTGAGGCAGTTCCCCTGAGGAAAATTACTGCCTCAGCTGTTGGTAAAGCCTTAATAAAGTTCTTCACTACATTTGGGTTGCCACATGTGGTACAGACCAACTAGGGTACAAACTTAATGTCTAAAACATATAAACAAACTCTGCAGTCTCTAGGCATTTCACACTCAGGGCCTGATTTACTAAAGCTTTGCATGCGTAAAAATGTGCACAAACGCAACAGCACGCGCAAACACATGTTGATGCTGATCTACCAACCGGGCGCACCGAGGATTGCGTCTGTCAGTCGGGCAAAATAACACGCGCTATCCATTTTGCGCTTTTGCCTTCATGAATATGCAATATAGGCGTGCCTGCCAGAACGCGCAAAATATTGGGAGGAGTAGATGCAAATAGAATCATTTTGCGCAATGTGATTTACCAAACCTGAAACTAATTGCGCTGATTATTTTTGCGTCTATATTTAGCACGTTTGAAAGTCAAGTCTTAGGCTACCTGGCACAGCCGTGCGCACAGATGGCTGCGGTCATTGTTGCAAGGAGGCGGCATTGGCACGACAGGCAATGGAGAGAACGCATCTTTTCTGTTCGTGTCACCCTTTTTGGAATGGCAGAAAAAAAAATAATCGAGACATATCGGTTATCCGGCGATGCCATTTTGGAGCTTCTCCATGAAGTAGGAGCTGATTTGGATCCAGTCACAAGGAGGAGTCATGCAGTGCCTGCTATGGCAAAACTCCTTGCGACTTTGCACTTTCTTGCGTCTGGTTCATTCCAGCGCACAGTTGCTATTAGTTCTGGCATCTCCCAGAGCGTTTTTTCCAGTGCGTTGTCTCAGGTGTTAAATGCCATGTGCCGCAGGATGGGCCGATACATTCAATTTCCACGCACGCAGGACACATTGAATGAGACATAACATGGTTTTTATGCGGTTGCAGGCTTCCCCAAAATTATTGGAGCAATAGACTGCACTCATGTTCAACTTGTTCCCCCTTCCGACAGGGAACACATTTACAGGAATCGGAAACACACACACTCTCTGAATGTGCAGGTTGTGTGCGACTCAAAAGGGATAATCACAAACGTTGTGGCAAAATTTCCAGGGTCAGTGCACGACTCATTTATCCTGAAGAACAGTGCCCTTTTTTCCAACTTGAGAGATGGCGAATATGGAGATGGCTGGCTTTTGGGTGAGTTGATCCCTTGTATGCGTTGGAGAAATTCTTTTCTTTTCTAATGTCTTTTAATTGAACTGTTTTGTTGTTTTATTATATTCTGTAGTGTCTTTGAGTTCCATTATAAGCGCTATACAAATAAAATGTATTATATCATTCCTCACACTATGAAAAATGTGAAAGTGGTTCATGTTCTACTTTTAGGTGACAGTGCGTACCCCCTTCACCCCTTCCTCTTGACACCTGTGATGAACCCAACCACTCCAGGCGAACACTGCTACAATCAGGCCCACATCAGCACAAGGAACATTGTGGAGCGCACATTCGGTGTGCTAAAAAGCCGGTTCCGCTGTTTGGACCATACTGGAGGAGCCCTTCTCTACAGCCCACAAAAGGTGGCCCAGATCACAATTGTCTGCTGCATATTGCACAACATTGCCAAACGCTAGGGGATCGAGCATGATGCCATGGATGTGGAGGACTGTCACCACCGGCCACACGCGGGACCACCTAATGCTGCGGGACTGCAGACACAGGCCAATCTGATTCTTACAAACTTCTCATGAGGCATGTGAGGTATGAATTCGATTTTAATTTTCAAATAAACAATATCATAACACAATGATCAAACTAATATAGGCTATTTTGGCGCATTTCGCCGCTCAACCGCGGAACTTTCTAACAAAACTTAACTTAATTCACAGCCAAATTTAAACGAAAACACAAATATTTAAATAGTCCATATCTCACTTTTTTTTCATTGCCGTCAAACGGGTTTCTTCTGTTAATTGTTTCCGTTTTCTTAGGTTGCGCCGCTGTCCCCCAATGCGCTTGTCTGCTCCGGCGCTCTCCGCATTTCCCGGCTCACTGGGGTCGGATGACTTCGCCTTCACCCCATCTTTAACCGCCTTTGCCAGGGTATTAATGGCCATCGTCAGCCCAGACACAGCGCTGACCAGCTGCCTGGTGTGGGCAACAATGGCACGGGTGTCGCGTCTCATTGCACGTGCCACAGAGGACACGGCCCTCACCTCCTGTGCCACGGTCTTGCAAGCCATCTTCAAGAGCTGCAGACCGCCTTTTCTGTTCATGCAGCAATTCTTCGTCGATGTCATCAGCTGGACGTCTTCGGGGCTCTACACAGGAGACCGTTGCTGTGGGCTGACTCGAGGAGTGCGGCGGGGACTTGTTTTGGCCCATTTCTGATGATTGTCCTTTGAAAAAGAAAAAAACAAAAAAGTCATTCGTTTTGAAAAAGAGGAGTTCAGAAAATCCTTAAATAATAAATGTTGCATCATAATGTCAAGTGTTTCTTGTTTGTGCTATTTTGACAAAACCAAAAACTCACATTTTTATTTACTAAAGCCCACTTTCTTTTAGACATAGGAAACATTTAGTTAGGCGTAGTTCCTGTCATTTTTTCCTGAAACTTAAAACAAATGAAAACGCACACACTTCTGCGCCCCTGCTGGAATGCACAAACAAAAAAAAACCTTTTGGCAATTACGCTTTTCCATTGCACAGCTAAAGAACGTTCATGACGCACGTTCATGTCTTATGTGGTGTACCTGAATGAATTAAAAATAGCTATCCAGCAAAAGAAATGTGTGTTTGTACTATATGGGCTTACCTTGGTCTGCATGTGGTTCAAGGGTGTCATAGCCCTCTATCCCAGTAATCTGCTCATCACAGAACGTCAGCTGCACCTGCTGTTCAATGGGAGACAGAGGGTCCTCCTCCGCCGGTCCCCCACCTGTTTTATTTACCGATTTGTTATTCTGTGCGATTTTTTCCTTTGCTCTTCTACGAATGTCTTGCCACCTTTTCTTCATTTCATCCAGTTTTCTTTTAGTTTTCCCCACAGCATTAACTTTGTCACAGATTGCCTACCATATTGCGTTCCTCCTAGTAACGGTTAAATTCCTTTGCTGTAACTCAAAAATGTGCTTGTTTGCCTCTTGTACCAGCACCTACAATTCCGTGGCTTCAAATTTGCTTTTGCGCTTCCGTTGGGTCTGCTCGTTTGCATTCGCCATGTTGAACACCCTTAACTCGTGCAAATCCTCATTTAAATAGGGCGGGCTCAATCACTTTTGCACCTGTAGTCACTTGCACTCTTAATTTGGGATCTTAGTAAATCAGGCCCTCAGTGAGCAGCACTTACCACCCTGAGTCACAGGGGGCACTAGAGCACTGGCACCAGACACAAGTCTATGTTACAAAAGTTCTGTTATGAGACTTGGAATGATTGGGATGAGGGTCTGCTCTTTGCCATCTGAGATGCAAAGTAGGAGTCTCTTCGATTCAGTCTGGCTGAACTCGTTTTAGGACACAATGTGCGTAGTCCATTGAAGTTGGCAGTTTATGTCTTGTTCTTCCTCTGGAACCAATGTATTGGATTTTGTCTCCAAATGTAAGACGCGATTGCATAAAGCAACTGCACCAGAGAGAGAAGCTCTTTCTTCTTCCCAGGTTGACATGAAGCTGTGGTTTGACCATAAGGCAGAGGTGTGTCAGTTCCTTCCTGGTGACCAAGTGCTTTTTTTGTTGCCAGTACCAGGGTCTGCCCCTGTTTTTTGGGCTCCTTTGTGGTAGAGAAGGAGGTGTCTGACACAGACTATATAATTTTAACACCTGAACGCAAAAGAAAGATGTTAACATGCTGAAACCTTACTTTTCCAGGGACACGTCTTAGATCACACAGATGAGCTCTGAGATGTCTACCTCCTTGGTATGTGCAGATGGCCCAACTGATGATAGACTCTACAAACCCTCTGGTGGCTAACAGAGTGGTAGATTGACCAATACTGAGTTTCTGTCTGATGTTGACTCTCGTCTGTCTTATCTCCTTGTTGAGCAGCGTGCTGACATCCTCACTCTATTTCACTCTTTTCCCACTCTGTTTGGTGATGTCCATTCCCGTACCACAGTTTTACAGCACGACATAGATGTTGGTCAAACTGTGCCCATCAAACAGCATGCCTACTGTTGCTTACAGTCCCTGGAGTTCCCTGTTTCTGCTAGTTTCAAGAGCTAATGAAAACCCCCTGTTCTGCACTGACTTCAGAAAAGTTAATGCAGTTGCCGTGCCAGACTCTTTTCCATTGGACGACTGTTATGGACTGATGTATTGAAAACATCGGTCCCACCACAGTCATTACCAAACTCGACCTCCTGAAAGGGTACTGGAAAGTTCCATTAACTCCCAGACCATCAGACATTTCAGCTTTTGTTACCCCTGACAAAAAAGTTGAGAAAAAATGTCCTTCCTAGTTGGCATAACCTTACACCTAAATGACCTCAACTTAAAATTACAAGGCAAGAACAGCTCTGTGTGTGATTTGGTAACAGCTGTCCAGTCCTTCCGATGGAAGTTGGAGATTTCCAAAGTGGATCTCCAAGAGGAATGTACACATTTTCCAGCAATGACAAATTCAGGGTGAGAGAGATCTTTCCTCTCATGTTGAGTTCATTCAGAAACTGATGGAAAACTTCCGTGACCGTTTTGACAACTTCAGCCTGGGTGAGCAACTCTATTGATCTACAAGCAAATGACCCTGCCCGGCTACAGACTACCTGAGACTGGTTTCCCTGGTCTTATTAAAGTGGCAGTGCACACCTTGATGACGTTTAGCTCCGCGTACAGCTGCGAATCAGCATTCTCAACAGTAAACATTATCAAAACCAAATACTGTTCAAGAATGAGCAATGAACATTTACATGCCTGTCTGAGAACGGCACTGACCTCAGTCCTACCAAGGCTCAAAATGCTAGCAGGGAAAGCTAAAGCCAATTTTTCCATTTACTTAGGGAAATCCAGACAAGTGATGTGATGTGATGTCAACACATGTGATGTGAATGAAGGCATATGATTTTTTTTTCTTCTTTTAAGCCAAGAAAGCTTTTACTTAAGCTGAGTTCAACCTAAAAACCATTATGTTTACTTTCAGAATGTTACATTTCTAAATAGGAATGTATGCAGGAAGAAAATGTTGACAATGCCAGCAAGAAATGCTAAAGCCAATTTCTCCCACTGCGTTAGGGAAATACACAAGTTAAGCTAAGAGGTTTTTGCTTTAAGTGGTTGTTAAGCCCAATTCAACCTAAAAGAACCTTAAATGTTTTCCTTTGAGGAGATGAAGATGGTGATGACTGGTTTGGTTATAATAATAATAATAATAGTAATAATAATAATAATAATTGGGGGGTCAACATAGTGGTATCTTAGGGGCTACCTGAGTTGAGGACACTGTATGTACACTGTGAGCGGGGGTGAAAACACCAACTACGCCAGTAAAAGTTATCATCAATAGCCGATGCCACCAAGTCAGGCCCAGTGGAAACGCTGTGGCACAGCGCAGAAGCCAGGTACAACCTACCTCACAGCGGGAGCGGAGAGCAAGAGCAATGTCGTCACAGAACCGGGGTTGCTATAACCAGTGTTTCCTCTACATTCATTTAGCAGTGGCGGCCCGCCACTGCTAAATCATAGCGCCATCGCCTTCAATTTTTTTTTTTTTTTTTTTTTTTTTATTGTCGCAAATGCACCACCGCCACATCTCTCCACCTTCACAGCACAGCCTGTGTGATGAATGAGGCGGGCAACGCGGAGGAGGAGAGGGAGGAAGTGGGGTGGTTGGGGGATCCTATTGGAGTTAATTACTCGCGAGAGCGCAGCCTTGAAAGTGACATCACGTCAGGTACCAGGTCAGAGTCAGAGAAGTGTAGTCGTGAGGAATAAGGCAGCGAATTACCGGAGAAAAGGTAGACTTATTAGCCAACTCAGTGATGCTAACTTGGGTAAACTAATTGATAGCATTAAGCTAATATCTACACGTCATTATGTATTAACTGCTGACTGCATTTTCAGATGAGCTTGTTCAGATACTTCTCTAAGAAGAGAAAGACAACAGACGAAGAAGACGCTAGTCAGGTAGCCTATCATAAGCCTTTTACTGACTCGTAAATGATGATGGTTAGGTAAAAAATAATATTTTAATGTTCACACTTGTAATCAGATGTGATGTGAGTGTAAACTATATAACGCTGAAAATCAAGTGCTCTGAGCCTTGGTGCAAACTTTGCCACTGACTCTACAGCCCCATATAGCTGATCTTTATATGTTTATTTATTATTTTTATTTATTTAATGTTATTGTTTTATTTATTTTTTACTTTTTACATTTTCAACTGGTTAGAGTTGAAGTAACATTTATTTTTCACAAACCAAAGGTATTTATTTTTCTTGACATTGTATATGGCTGAGATATATATTGTAAAAGTTCAATGGTAGCGATAAAAGCATTTTCAACTGGCCAGCCAATAAATAGGTTTTGAAAGTAAAATCTGCTGTCAACTGCTCATTTGGTCATTAGTGTATGTCTATACCCCGCTGAGCACAAACAGACTAAATCATCCATTCTACTTTATTAGGCTCTCTTTCTCAAGTCCTGGCCCCAAAACTGTAGTTTTTACTATTTTCCACTAGATGGAGCTAGATGTTTAGCCTATGGAGCAAATGCATACAGCACTGAAGGTCAAAGGAATAATTATATGCAACTGTAATGGGGTGTGTGTGTGTGTCTGTGTATGTGTGTGTGTGTGTGTGTGTGTGTGTGTGTGTGTGTGTACAGAGAAATATATCTTTGTAGGATGTACTTTTGTGCTTACACTCAAGTGTATGCAATTGCATTGTTCTTATGCTTATGTTTTCAATGATGATTCAAAAAAGTAGCATTTAGTATATAGACAATGTATGTCATTATTTTGAACAAACAGGCATTGTGCTCTGTGTACTTTAACTTGTATTTGCAGAAGACCAGCAGTGCCTCTACCAGACTGTAGCTCCCGTCATAACAAAGGATGTTGTGTCAGAGATTCAATAAACTTGAGAGAATTTTGAAATTGGATGTGATCAATACTTACAACTACAGTCTAAAGTGCAGTAGTGTGTGTGATGCGCCCTCCCTGGGCTTTTGTAAAATATGTATGATGAGATCGTACTCAGGATATGAGTGCACTTTATCCAAGATACGTAGTTAGCCTCTATAGGAAGATGTCCATAATAATGACGACCATCCACCTTGGGAATCTCCCTCGAAGAGTCCCTCGGGAGACCATATATAGGGGATTTTCTGGATTTCCACGATACAGTGAACTATCATGTATGAGAGTGTAAAGTAACAAAAATGAAATTGATAGTAATGTTGAGTGAATGAAATATGCTGTCATGTGATTAAAAGTGGAGCCAGTAAACATGTTGGTAAGGCAGTCAGACTGTAGCGCAAGTGCCCTCTTGTGGCAGAAGTTGAACAATTAAGCACATGGAGCCTGTAAACTGGTGAAGTGAGAGGATCACTGAGGACAGAGTACTGAGGGGGCATTCTGACATTATGTGGCTCGCTTATGCTAAAGCTAGTTCATCTGCTCCTATTGAGTGGAGAGTTATATTAACAATAGACAAATTGCTGGTATTCTGTATAATCATGAACGTTTGTTTAACTGCAACTGTCAATTAATGATCAGTCAGCGAGTAATTCTTCTTTCTATATACAGCTGGAGTGTTTATGAGTCACCATTTATCTATTAGTTGTTGAGTAAGCCATATGAGTAATGGCAACCAGACGTAGGAATTTTTTATTTATATTTGAAGTAATAAGCCACACATTTGTTCAGCTGGCACTTGTAGTTGAAGAGCTGTACTGTTGTGCTACAATATAAGTCCGTGACGAAGAGTTAACTACTTGCATGTCAACAACAAATAAATGTCTAATGTCTAAACACTATTTCAAATAAGAATATTAATCAAGTTAATCAAATTCAATTGACCATTTCTCACTCTATTTTTCTCTTCTATTTTGGCCTCCTCCTCTGACTCAAGTGTTCCTTTGCTCGTTGGCTACATTTGAAGTAAATAAGATCAACACGGAGGCTTGTGGAACCTCATTGGGCCATCACAATGAAGTTTGCCCGCAGCAGGAATTTAAGACAGTTTTTATTTTGTACTGTTCCAGTCTTATTGTCTACATTTTGTCCAGCAAAGCCCCGGTGGATGAGTAGTTGGAGATGCTATGATGTACTTTATTCTTTATTTCTATTTGTCTTAGCAAGAGGCTTTAGAAAGCTAACAATCTGTAATACAATGTATATTGTGCATCTTCTAGCAGTATTGTGTTCTTGAGATCATTCAGTCTTAGATAATTTAATATAAAAATGTATTGCACAATCATATTTTATGTGAAAACCACATGTCCATTAGTCAAATTGTAAAGAGACTAAATGCAGTTTTTGATGTGGAAAAGTTTGGCCTCAGAAAGCCAAACCTGAAAAACCCGCCTTCCACCACCACAGTAGAGTACAGAGAAGACATTCACTACTAAGATATTGTAGGTTAATAGTTACATTTATTTACAAGGCTCATGTAGCGGCAAGGGGTTAAGAACATATTTCGGTTGGTACATTGAGGTGTACATTGGCATTTAGTGTATTTATGTGCATCAGGAAATATTTTTTTAATGCCTCCACAACAGGGCGGCAGTCATAGTCTGAGGCCATATTGTTTTCAGGTTGACTGTCAGTACGTAGTACTATACGCTCCCACAAATATGCCTCATTCCTGTGGACATGATATCTAGGACTCAAAATGAACTGATTAGATTTTTGTGGTCAAAGTCAAAGGTCAAGGTTGTTGTGACCTCACAAAAACTGTTTGGCCTTGTGAACGGAATAATCTCTCCGTTGTTTCAGTTTTTTTACCTTCTCCCAGACCTGTTTCATGCTGTGGAAACGGTGTTTGCCTGCTCGGTGCTACCATCTCGCTACATGACTTTTAAAAACATCGCAGGTGAAATAAAATGCAGCAAGTGCTCGACCAGCAGCTTCAGAAATGTTCAGGAGCTGCTTACCCCAGAACTAAATGTAGACCCTGGTTTCTGCTGTTGAACCGTGCATCGTAGTTCTCAAAGTTCCTCGGTTCCTGGGAAAAGTTCCCTGGCGGTGGAAACACTGCTTCTGTCTCACAGTTAGTCATGTTCTAGTCATTATAGCTCAATACTTATTAGACCTGTGTTACAAAAGTGGGTGTAGTGGCGGTGTGCTGCTCTCTCTCTCTCTTCTCTCTCTCAGTTACCGCTCCTCTTCCAAATGGGGAGGAGATGGGCTGCTACCCACTTATTAATTAGCGCAGGAGTCATAGTGGAGAATGGGAGCCGAGTCGGGGGGCAGTGGCCCAGTGTTTGGCAGCAAGATCACTGTGTGGGCTGTGCGTGTGTCTTACTCCTTGCCGTGAAGAGAAGGTGGCTTGGTGTCCCGATTAACCTGTTTTCTTTGTTCTCTGATTCCTGGTTGTTTAGTGTTCGCGTTTATTTGCAAACCAGCACTTTTAGTTACCTTTTTCAGTGATTTAGTTTTGTTTGAGTTTGATGATGAATGTTAATTTTTTTCCCCTACACATTGTTTTGGTTTTCTGATCTTTCTTTCCTCCTGGAAATCACATTTTTACATTTGTTACTCTTCCCTGGCCCCATCGGGGAATGTAACAAAGGGGGTCATCCGGTATCAAAATTGAAAGAGAGGATCTGGAGGTAGATTCATTGTGTGAGTATTGTGTTGTTCTAATTATCTGCTGTTCTGGTGCGAGTATTGCTGCCTGAATTAAACCAGTGTCTAATCCTGTAGGTGTCCCTGGGTGAGTGTCCAGCTGGGCTGTGTTTGCCTCTCCATCTGGTACTCTTTTGTTATTTTTGCCTTTTTTTGTTTTAGGAGCAATCCTGGGTGGGACACAGTTCCCTGGCGGGGGTAACATTTTCAGGGCTTTGGCCGCTGAGGTTTAGCCTTGAAAGTCATCTTGAGCCCAGCACGCTCCAAGAAGACAGGTAGGTTAAGTTTGTGTTAGGCAGGAGCTGGGGGAATTTTGTTTTTCAATAGGACTGGTAGTGGTTTAATTCTCACTGTGCAGGGGCAATTTGCTGTATGTGTGCTGTATTTGCCACTGTGGGCCTGTTGTGAATAGTTTAAAGTTATGGCAACATTTGAGGTGTATACTTTGTGGCTGCTCCTCCATTAGTGCGCTACATAATTGCAGAAAAAAGATCTGTGTGAGATAGGCTGTGCTATTATGACATCTTCGTAGCAGCCCTTAATAAAAGCGCTCGTAAGCTAAGGGGGTTCTTAACTTACTGGTGTGTGGCAGAACCTGGTGTAATTGGTGAATAGTGTAGCTGCGGTAGCACTGCTTCTCCGGTGGAGGAGCCAGTTGAGCGGCCACAGCCGTTTAATGTAGTAACTCCTGGTCCATACGGAAGGCAGCGCGGAAAGAGAACCGCTAACGCTACCCACCAGCGTTTGATTCTTTCTCCGTTGATTCCACTCCTGGTTCTAAGCTGGATGCGCAGATAAGAAGTCCACCTTGCTCACCTCCAGTTAGAAAAAGAGGAAAGAGAGAGGGAATTCCAGCTTTACAGGGAGTTAGAGTTTAAGAAGTTGGAATGAGTTTTTCTACCCGTACTTCTTCATCGTGTCCATGTGCAATCCACAAGTTGGTTACTGGTTTTTTCTCAGTAAGCTGTGCAGGATTCTTCCCACTCGATGGCATTGACTTTATCAATAGGTAACTGACATTGCTGGAGGAAAGGTCCTATACTACACCAGGATGGGTTGTTGGTATGTTTCCTATATCTATGGGCTGTGCCCATAACTTCACACTGAGTCTTCCTGATGTGTTTTCAAGTCAGCGTTCTGACTGCGGGCTCAAGGTTGATCTGAATACTCAGCTTGTCTCAGTTTTGGCTGAGGATAAGTTGCCCCCTAGTGGCGAATCAGTGAATTTTCTTTTTTTTTTAAGTTATTTTTGGGCTTTTTGTGCCTTTTAATGGACAGGACCGTTAGAAGAGAGCAGGAAATGGGGAGGCAGAGAGAGGGGGAATGACACGCAGGAAAGGGCCATCCAGATGTCGGGAGTTGAACCGGGGGCCAGCTGCAGCGAGGACTTTAGCCTCTATATATGGGGCACTGCGTAACCCACTGCGCTACGTGACGCCCCATCAGTGAATTTTCAACCCACGTGTCTGGGAGTGTCCGGGTTGCTCGAGGTGACCTTGCCAATTGACTCGTGATGCACTCATCCAGGCCCAGATGAATGACCATCCCTGGCCAAATGCTTTGGCTACTGTTGGCTGATGTTGTTGGGTGTAACAAAAAAAAAGTGGAGTTGAAAGCTGATGTGGCATGTTTCAAATTGGTACTTAAGCCAAACCAGAAAGGTCATTGTTGCAAGGAGGCCGGCAATTGGCACGACAGGCAATGGAGAGAACGCATCTTTTCTGTTCGTGTCACCCTTTTTGGAATGGCAGAAAAAAATAAATCGAGACATATCGGTTATCCGGCGATGCATTTTGGAGCTTCTCATGAAGTAAGGAGCTGATTGGATCCAGTCACAAGGAGGAGTCAGCAGTGATGCCTGCTATGGCAAAACTCCTTGCGACTTTGCACTTTCTTGCGTCTGGTTCATTCCAGCGCACAGTTCTATTAGTTTCTGGCATCTCCCAGAGCGTTTTTTCAGTGCGGTTGTCTCAGGTGTTAAATGCCATGTGCGCAGGAAAATGGGCCGATACATTTCAATTCCACGCAGCCAGGACACATTGAATGAGACATAACATGGTTTTTATGCGGTTGCAGGCTTCCCCAAAATTATTGGAGCAATAGACTGCACTCATGTTCAACTTGTTCCCCCTTCCGACAGGGAACACATTTACAGGAATCGGAAACACACACACTCTCTGAATGTGCAGGTTGTGTGGCGACTCAAAAGGGATAATCACAAACGTTGTGGCAAAATTTCCAGGGTCAGTGCACGACTCATTTACCTGAAGAACAGTGCCTTTTTTCCAAACTTGAAGAGATGGCGAATATGGAGATGGCTGGCTTTTGGGTGAGTTGATCCTTGTATGCGTTGAGAAATTCTTTTCTTTTCTAATGTCTTTATAATTGAACTGTGTTTGTTGTTTTATTATATTCTGTAGTGTCTTTGAGTTCCATTATATAGCGCTATAACAATAAAAATGTATTATATCATTCCTCACACTATGAAAAATGTTGAAAGTGGTTCATGTTCTACTTTTAGGTGACAGTGGCGTACCCCCTTCACCCCTTCCTCTTGACACCTGTGATGAACCCAATCCATCCAGGCGAACACTGCTACAATCAGGCCACATCAGCACAAGGAACATTGTGGAGCGCACATTCGTGCTGTGCTAAAAAGCCGGTTCCGCTGTTTGGACCATACTGGAGGAGCCCTTCTCTACAGCCCACAAAAGGTGGCCCAAGATCACAATTGTCGTCTGCATATTGCACAACATTGCCAAACGCTAGGGATCGAGGCATGATGCAATGGATGTGGAGGACTGTCACACCGGCCACACGCGGGACCACCTAATGCTGCGAGACTGCAGACAAGGCCAATCTGATTTCTTACAAACTTCTCATGAGGCATGTGAGGTATGAATTAACGATTTTAATTTTCAAATAAACAAATATCATAACACATGATCAAACTAATATAGGCTATTTTGGGCATTTTCGCCGCTCACGCGCGGAACTTTCTAACAAAACTTAATCTTAATATCAGCAGCAAATTTAAAAACGAAAACACAGTCAAATATTTAAATAGTTCCATATCTCACTTTTTTTTCATTGCCGTCAAACGGGTTTCTTCTGGCGCTCTCCGCCTCCCTCTGCATTTCCCGGCTCGCTGGGGTCGGATGACTTCGCCTGTCACCCCATCTCAACTGCCTTTGCCAGGGTATTAATGGGCCATCAGTCAGCCCAGACACAGCGCTGACCAAGCTGCCTGGTGTGGCAACAATGCACGCACGGTGTGCACGTCTCATTGTACGTGCCACAGAGGACACGGCCCTCACCTCCTGCGCCACGGTCTGCAAGCCATCTAAGAGCTGCAGACCGCCTTTTCTGTTCATGCAGTAATTCTTCGTCGATTCATCAACTGAACGTCTTCGGGCTCTACACAGGAGAACGGTTGCTGTGGGCTGACTCGAGGATGTGCGGCAGGGACTTGTTTTGGCCCATTTCTGATGATTGTCTTTGAAAAAGAAAAAAACAAAAAAGTCATTCGTATTTGAAAAAGAGGAGTTCAGAAATCCTTAAATAATAAATGTTGCATCATAATGTCAAGTGTTTCTTCTTGTTTGTGCTATTTTGACAAAACCAAAAACTCACATTTTTTACTACTAAAGCCCACTTTCTTTTAGACATAGGAAACATTCAGTTACGGTCCGTAGTTCCTGTCATTTTTTCCTGAAACTTAAAAACAAATGAAAACGCACACACTTCTGCGCCCCTGCTGGAATGCACAAACAAAAAAAAACTTTTGGCAATTACGCTTTTCCATTGCACAGCTAAAGAACGTTCATGACGCACGTTCATGTCTTATGTGGTGTACCTGAATGAATTAAAAATAGCTATCCAGCAAAAGAAATGTGTGGTTTGTACTATATGGGCTTACCTTTGGTCTGCATGTGGTTCAAGGGTGTCATAGCCTCTATCCCAGTAATCTGCTCATCGCAGAACGTCAGCTGCACCTGCTGTTCAATGGAGACAGAGGGTCCTCCTCCGCCGGTCCCCCACCTGTTTTATTTACCGATTTTGTTATTCTGTGCGATTTTTTCCTTTGTTCTTCTACGAATGTCTTGCAACCTTTTCTTCATTTAATCCAGTTTTCTTTAGTTTTCCCCACAGCATTAACTTTGTCACAGATTGCCTACCATATTGCGTTCCTCCTAGTAACGGTTAAATTCCTTTGCTGTAACTCAAAAATGTGCTTGTTTGCCTCTTGTACCAGCACCTACAATTCCGTGGCTTCAAATTTGCTTTTGCGCTTCCGTTGGGTCTGCTCGTTTGCATTTGCCATGTTGAACACCTTAACTCGCGCAAAATCCTCATTTAAATAGGGCGGGCTCAATCACTTTTGCACCTGTAGTCACTTGTTAACCTAAGTAATCACCCGCAAGCCCCAAACAGGCAGTGCGCGCATTCTATCCGTGTGCGCACGCAATTTAGCGCTCTTTATTTGGGATCTTAGTAAATCAGGCCCTCAGTGAGCAGCACTTACCACCCTGAGTCACAGGGGGCACTAGAGCACTGGCACCAGACACAAGTCTATGTTACAAAAGTTCTGTTATGAGACTTGGAATGATTGGGATGAGGGTCTGCTCTTTGCCATCTGAGATGCAAGTGGGACTCTCTTCGATTCAGTCTGGCTGAATCGTTTTTGGACACAATGTACGTAGTCCATTGAAGTTGGCAGTTTATGTCTTGTTCTTCCTCTGGAACCAATGTATTGGATTTTGTCTCCAAATGTAAGACGCGATTGCATAAAGAAACTGCACCAGAGAGAGAAGCTCTTCTTCTTCCAGGTTGACATGAAGCTGTGGTTTAACCATAAGGCAGAGGTGTGTCAGTTCCTTCCTGGTGACCAAGTGCTTTTTTTGTTGCCAGTACCAGGGTCTGCCCCTGTTTTTTGGGCTCCTTTGTTGGTAAGAGAAGGAGTGTCTGATACAGACTATATGATTTCAACACTGAACGCAAAAGAAAAGATGTCAACATGCTGAAACCTTACTTTTCCAGGGGCACGTCCTCAGATCAACAGATGAGCTCTGAGATGTCTACCTCCTTGATGTGAGATGGCCCAACTGATGATAGACTCTACAAACCCTCTGGTGGCTAACAGAGTGGTAGATTGACAAATACTGATTTTCTGTCTGATGTTGACTCTCGTCTGTCTTATCTCCTTGTTGAGCAGCGTGCTGACATCCTCACTCTATTTCACTCTTTTCCCACTCTGTTTGGTGATGTCCATTCCCGTACCACAGTTTTACAGCAGACATAGATGTTGGTCAAACTGTGCCCATCAAACAGCATGCCTACTGTTGCTTACAGTCCCTGGAGTTCCCTGTTTCTGCTAGTTTCAAGAGCTAATGAAACCCCCTGTTCTGCACTGACTTCAGAAAAGTTAATGCAGTTGCCGTGCCAGACTCTTTTCCATTGGACGACTGTTATGGACTGATGTATTGAAAACATCGGTCCACCACAGTCATTACCAAACTCGACCTCCTGAAAGGGTACTGGAAAGTTCCATTAACTCCCAGACCATCAGACATTTCAGCTTTTGTTACCCTGACAAAAAGTTGAGAAAAAATGCCCTTCCTAGTTGGCATAACCTTACACCTAAATGACCTAACTTAAAATTACAAGGCAAGAACAGCTCTGTGTGTGATTTGGTAACAGCTTGTCCAGTCCAAGAGGAATGTACACATTTTCCAGCATGACAAATTCAGGGTGAGAGAGATCTTTCCTCTCATGTTGAGTTCATTCAGAAACTGATGGAAAACTTCCGTGACCGTTTTGACAACTTCAGCCTGGGTGAGCAACTCTATTGATCTACAAGCAAATGACCCTGCCCGGTACAGACTACCTGAGACTGTTTCCTGGTCTTATTAAAGTGGCAGTGCACACCTTGATGACGTTTAGCTCCGCATACAGCTGCGAATCAGCATTCTCAACAGTAACATTATCAAAACCAAATACTGTTCAAGAATGAGCAATGAACATTTACATGCCTGTCTGAGACCGGCATGACTCAGTCCTACCAAGGCTCAAAATGCTAGGCAAGGAAAGCTAAAAGCCAATTTTTCCATTTACTTAGGGAAATCCAGACAAGTGATGTGATGTGATGTAACACATGTGATGTGAATGAAGGCATATGATTTTTTTTTCTTCTTTTAAGCCAAGAAAGCTTTTAACTTAAGCTGAGTTCAACCTAAAAACCATTATGTTTACTTTCAGAATGTTACATTTCTAAATAGGAATGTATGCAGGAAGAAAATGTTGACAATGCCAGCAGGAAAGCTAAAGCCATTTCTCCCACACTGCATTAGGGAAATACACAAGTTAAGCTAAGAGGTTTTTGCTTTAAGTGGTTGCTAAGCCCAATTCAACCTAAAAGAGAACCTTAAATGTTTTCCTTTGAGGAGATGAAGATGGTGATGACTGGTTTGGTTATAATAATAAATAATAATAATAGTAATAATAAATATAATAATGGGGGGGTCAACATAGTGGTATCTTAGGGGCTACCTGAGTTGAGGACACTGTATGTACACTGTGAGCGGGGTGAAAACACCAACTACGCCAGTAAAAGTTATCATAAATAGCCGATGCCACCAAGTCAGGCCCAGTGGAAACGCTGTGGCACAGCGCAGAAGCCAGGTCAAACCTACCTCACAGCGGGAGCGGAGAGCAAAGACAATGTCGTCACAGAACCGGGGTTGCTATAACCAGTGTTTCCTCACATTCATTTAGCAGTGGCGGCCCGCCACTGCTAAATCATAGCGCCACGCCTTCAATTTTTTTTTTTTTTTTTTTTTTTTTATTGTCGCAAATGCACCACCGCCACATCTCTCCACCTTCACAGCACAGCCTGTGTGATGATGAGCGCAACAGCGGAGGGAGGAGAGGGAGGAAGTGGGGTGGTTGGGGGATCCTATTGGAGTTAATTACTCGCGAGAGCGCGGCCTTGAAAGTGACGTCACGTCAGGTACCAGGTGCAGAGTCAGAGAAGTGTAGTGTGAGAAATAAGGCAGCGAATTACCGGAGAAAAGGTAAGACTTATTAGCCAACTCAGTGATGCTAACTTGGGTAAACTAATTGAATGCATTAAGCTAATATCTACACGTCATTATGTATTAACTGCTGACTGCATTTTCAGATGAGCTTGTTCAGATACTTCTCTAAGAAGAGAAAGACAACAGACGAAGAAGACGCTAGTTCAGGTAGCCTATCATAAGCCTTTTACTGACTCGTAAATGATGATGGTTAGGTAAAAAATAATATTTTAATGTTCACACTTGTAATCAGATGTGATGTGAGTGTAAACTATATAACGCTGAAAATCAAGTGCTCTGAGCCTTGGTGCAAACTTTGCCACTGACTCTACAGCCCCAATATAGCTGATCTTATATGTTTATTTATTATTTTTATTATTATTTGTTATTGTTTTATTTATTTTTTACTTTTTACATTTTAACTGGTTAGATTGAAGTAACATTATTTTTCACAAACCAAAGGTATTTATTTTTCTTGACATTGTATATGGCTGAGATATATATTGTAAAAGTTCAATGGTAGCGATAAAAGCATATTCAACCTGGCCAGCCAATAAATAGGTTTTGAAAGTAAAATCTGCTGTCAACTGCTCATTTGGTCATTAGTGTATGTCTATACCCGCTGAGCACAAACAGACTAAATCATCCATTTTACTTTATTAGGCTCTCTTTCTCAAGTCCTGGCCCCAAAACTGTTGTTTTTACTATTTTCCACTAGATGGAGCTAGATGTTTAGCTATGGAGCAAATGCATACAGCACTGAAGGTCAAAGGAATAAATATATGCAACTGTAATGGGGTGTGTGTGTGTACAGAGAAATATATCTTTGTAGGAT
>NW_019174455.1:1227418-1249770 GCF_002260705.1 Seriola dumerili | reverse complement strand
AACAAAAACGGATCGGTTTCTCTTTTACTGGCATTTATTTCGTCTTTTTCTCCCATCGTTCATTGCCATAGAGAACTGTTTGCACAAATATACAAAATATATCAGCTCACAACAAAGACCTACATGAAGTAAATAAAGACATAAATGTCACGTTGTGTAAACATAAACAAAATGCATCACTAACACAAAGAAAAATACCTTGTTAAACCGCTTGTCATGAAAAGCGGTCCTTGATACACCTTAGGCCATGCTTAGCAGTATAGCATCAATTAAGTCTGCCGTGGCAGCACACAGGTACTAAACATTGGTTCCGGGCCAAAAAATGATTATAGCCATTGTTTCATATAGAAAAGTTTATCAAAGTTGTAGTGTCGAGTCTGCTTGCAGATTGGTCGAGCATGACTGTCAGGATGCTTCGAATTGTTCGAATTTGACGTTCCCAAATGCCGCCCATATATGACTCGCTGATGGAACATTCCAGTACAAAATCATCACAGACAATCTCTTGCTGTTCTTTGATCCGTTCCCTTCAACCGTAACACTGTCCTCATGAGACTACAAAGACTTTGCCCTGATGCCTCCCAGATTGCGCATCATCAGTTTGTGCCACCAGGTCGTATAAGTATGGATAGGTACCAGCAGTATGAACGATCAACCTTCGCATTCAGTATCCAAGTTATTACGGCTCGCTGCGCAGGCACTTGCTACCCACCAGGATACAATTTTCCAGCAAACTGCACCTTAGTGATTATAAGTCTGTCTTAGGTCACTGTACCTATATGGACGCCTACTGCCTCCCGTGGGCCCAGCCACAAACGAAGACGTAGTATATCAGTCTACATCCATATCGTTTTTAACTTCCTGTTCTTCCTTATTACCTTTACAGACAATCTTGGCTAGGTAGCTCTTAAGAACATCACTTTCAACCGGACCACACATAACCATTGAAGGCGAGGATGAGTACGTCTCAGTTCTCTCTTCTGGCAAATTCTGCACTCCACCCACGTGGCCCCCTTCCTTTGACACTCGGATCCAGCGCTCGGCTACCCATGACCCATTACAGGTTGTAAGGTTAGTTTGGCTTTCTGTACCTCCTACATTTTAAGCAATCCTGTAATGCGGTTTTACTCAAATCCGACATGGTACACTCTCAAGTGGAGGAAGGGATTCTCCCGACTTCAGCCATCCACTAGACACCCATTAATCCATTGCATGCACAATCTCGTGTCCAATTCCTGCCTCATTGCTCTCCTTGCGTGATCGTTTAAGACCCGCTCGTTGATGATGGTCTTGACAATCAAGGATGACACGACGGATTCTGCTCTTCGGGAAGTATTGCAGGGTGCCTCACATATGTTGTGTTTGTAAAATCTGCCCATCTCTCTCCTTTATGTACTTTTGTGCTTACACTCAAGTGTATGCAATTGCATTGTTCTTATTGCTTATGTTTTCAATGATGATTCAAAAAAGTAGCATTTAGTATATAGACAATGTATGTCACTATTTTGAACAAACAGGCATTGTGCTCTGTGGTCCAACTTCTAATCTGTCTTTTTATTTTAACTTGTATTTGCAGAAGAACAGCAGTGCCTCTACCAGACTGTAGCTCCCGTCATAACAAAAAACGGATCGGTTTCTCTTTTACTGGCATTTATTTCGTCTTTTCTCCCATCGTTCATGCCATAAGAACTGTTTGCACAAATATACAAATATATCAGCTCACAACAAAGACCTTACATGAAGTAAATAAAGACATAAATGTCACGTTGTGTAAACATAAACAAAATGCATCACTAACACAAAGAAAAAATACCTTGTTAACCGCTTGTCATGAAAAGCGGTCCTTGATACACCTTAGGCCATGCTTAGCAGTATAGCATCAATTAAGTCTGCCGTGGCAGCACACAGGTACTAAACATTGGTTCCGGGCCAAAAAATGATTATAGCCATTGTTTCATATAGAAAAGTTATCAAAGTTGTAGTGTCGAGTCTGCTTGCAGATTGGTCGAGCATGACTGTCAGGATGCTTCGAATTGTTCGGATTTGACGTTCCCAAATGCCGCCCATATGACTCGCTGATGGAACATTCAGTACAAATTCACAGCCAATCTTTCTTTGCTGTTCTTGATCCATTCCCTTCAATAGCTCAGAAAACACTCCCCTGGCACCTACAAAATTTGTTCCCTGATCGCATCTCAGTTGGTGCACAGGTCCTCTGATGGCTATGAATGTTCTTAGTGTGTTCATGAAAGCACCTGTTGTTAAGTCGTCTAGTAACTCTATATGCACTGCTCTGCAGCACAAACAGGTAAACAGTAATCCATATCGTTTTAACTCCTTTCTTCCTTCCTTTACAATGAAGGGGCTGAAACAATCAAGACCACAATACGTGAAGGGAGGAGATGTCTCAGTTCTCTCTTCTGGCAAATCTGCCACTTGTTGAACCTCAGTTGTTCTTCTGTACCTCCTACATTTTAAGCATCTGTAAATGTGTGAGGAGACCACGCTTCCACATCCTATGACCCATATCCCATTTGCATGCAACTCGTTCATTGTCATGCCTCTTCCTTGGTGAAAGACCCGCTCGTGATGATGCTTGACAATCAAGGATGACACATGAGATTTCTTCGGAAGTATTGCAGGGTGCCTCACATTGTGGTGTAAAGCTGCCTTGGATAGGCGTCCTCCCACCCTGAGAATGTTGTTTTCATCTAAGAAAGCTTTCAACTGATGTAACTTGTTGTGTTTGCACAGGGGGTATTCTTTCTGGAGCTTTAATTTTTGTATATCTTCAGCGAAAGCTTCTTCTTGCACCAACGTGATAATAAAGATTTCTGCTTCCCTTCGTTCTTCAAGATTGGTTGCTTCATTTGTTCTTGTCTGAAAGCCTTTAAACTCTCTGACAAATCTCTTGAGCCCAGTGACAGCTTCCACTGCTCTAGACCAGTCCGAGAATTTAGTGAGGCGATTCACCACTGATCTCTCTTCTTTTGTCTTTACTGCTTGAACATAAGATTTGCGAAGCTCAGGGTCAGTTGTTTTTCTCCCACCATCTCCTCTTGAGGTGGAAGATACTGCTGCCAAAGAAACTCTGGTCCTCGCAGCCAATTAGACTCTTTCAGTTGAACCCCACTTAGCCCTCTTGAGGCACAGTCAGCTGGGTTATTGTTACTATTACTGTTCAGGGTTAGTGTTAGATCTTATGCGCTAAATCCAGTTAGCAACAAACGTGTGAAATCTATTGGCGTCGTTGTTCACATAACCAAGAACCACCTTTGAGTCAGTCCAGTAATACTCTTGCAGATTTTCTATCTCAAGCTCCTTCTTGATGACCTTGCCATTACGGACTGAAGTGACAGCTGACGACAATTCAAGCCACGGGATGGTCATTAATTTGGTTGGGGCTACACTCGCCTTCCCCATGACAAGTGAGCAACTGATCTGTCCTGTTTCACTCATTGCTCGGAGGTACGAGCATGCACCATATCCATTGAAGCTTGCATCTGAGAAGTTGTAACGCTCATATTACTTGTCCTTTTCAAAGTTTGATGGACAATAGCTTCCTGGGATCTTCAGGGTGAGGAAGCCAAATGAGGCATGATCTTTAAGCATGAACTCCCATCTTGGCAGAATGTGTTTGGGGAGATCTTCATCCCAGTTTACTTTGTCTCTGCATAGCTCCTGAAAGAGTCCTGTTTGCCCAACTAGTTGAAAGCGAGCTACACCCTAAAGGGTCATAAACGAGAGGCAACGGTCGAGAGAACCCCTCTTCTTGTTCAGTTGAGGGTTCTCACCTTCACCGACACAACCTGAACTGAAATTCTGTCTGCTTCAACGGCACCACTGAAACATCAAGACTACCTAAGGTTCCTCTGGTGGGACAACAGTGATCTGAATTCCAAACCCTCAGTGTACCAGATGAAGGTGCACCTTTTCGAGGCGGCTTCATCCCCTGGTTGCTCCAACTTCGGATTTAAAGATCTGGCATCTCAGGGTCTTGGAAAGTTCAGTGAAGAGTCCATCAAGTTAATACAACAAGCTTTTATGTAGATGATGGCTTAATAAGTGTAAACTCACCAGGTGAAGCCACACATCTGATTGAGGAGTCAAGAGCTTTATGCAGAACAGGAAGTCTTCGGCTGCACAAGTTAGTATCCAATAACAAAGAGGTACTTGCCACAATACCACCTGAAGAATGTGGTGCAAACCAAAGATCTAGACATGTCCTCGGAGAACCTCGTAGTGAGCGAGCACTTGGGTTCAGTAGGTGCGTTGAAGCAGACAAATTTCAGTCAGGGTTGTTGAAGGAGAACCCCACTGACAAGAAAGAGGGGTTCTCTCGACCGTTTGCCTCTGTTTATGACCCTTTAGGGTTTGTACTCCTTTCATACTAGTTGGCAAACAGATCTTTTCAGGAGCTATGGCAGAGACAAAGTAAAGCTGGGATGAAGATCTCCCCGAAACACATTCTGCCAAGATGGGAGTCAATGGCTTAAATGATCTTGGCCTCATTTGGCTTGCCCTGAAGATCCCAGGAAGCTATTGTCCATCAACTTTGAAAAGGACAAGAATATGAGCGTTACAACTTCTCAGATGCAAGCTTCAATGGATATGGTGCATGCTCGTACCTCCGAGCAATGAGTGAAACAGGAACAGATCAGTTGCTCACTTGTCATGGGGAAGGCGAGTGTAGCCCAACCAAATTAATGACCATCCCGTGGCTTGAGTTGTCGTCAGCTGCACTTCAGTCCGTAATGGCAAGGTCATCAAGAAGGAGCTTGAGATAGAAAATCTGCAAGAGTATTACTGGAGCTGACTCAAAGGTGGTTCTTGGTTATGTGAACAACGACGCCAATGAGATTTCACACGTTTGTTGCTAAACTGGATATCAGCGCATAAGATCTAACACTAACCCTGAACAGTAATAGTACACAATAACCCAGCTGACTGGCCTCAAGAGGGCTAAGTGGGGTTCAACTGAAAGAGTCTAATTGGGCTGGCAAGGACCAGAGTTTCTTTGGCAGCAGTATCTTCCACCTCGAGAGGAGATGGTGGGAGAAAAAACAACTTACCCTGAGCTTCGCAAATCTTAATGTTCAAGCATGTAAAGACAAAAGAAGAGAGATCAGTGGTGAATCGCCTCACTAAATTCTCGGACTGGGTCTAGAGCAGTGGAAGCTGTCACTGGGCTCAAGAGATTTGTCAGAGAGTTTAAAGGCTTCAGACAAGAACAAATACGCAACCACTCTTGAAGAACGAAGGGAAGCAGAAATCTTTATTATCACGTTGGTGCAAGAAGAAGCTCGGCTGAAGATATACAAAAATTAAAGCTCCAGAAAGAATACCCCTGTGCAAACACAACAAGTTACATCAGTTGAAAGCTTTCTTAGATGAAAACAACATTCTCAGAGGGTGGGAGGACGCCTATCCAAGGGCAGCTTTTACACCACAATGTGAGGCACCCTGCAATACTTCCGAAGAAATCTCATGTGTCATCCTTGATTGTCAAGCATCATCACGAGCGTGTCTTTCACAAAGGAAGAGGCATGACAATGAACGAGTTGCATGCAAATGGGATATGGGTCAATAGGAATGTGGGAAGCGTGGTCTCCTCACACATTTACAGATGCTTAAATGTAGGAGGTACAGAAGGAACAACTGAGGTTCAACAAGTGCAGATTTGCCAGAAGAGAGAACTGAGACATCTCCTCCTTCACGTATTGTGGTCTTGATTGTTTCAGCCCCTTCATTGTAAAGGAAGGAAGAAAGGAGTAAAACGATATGGATTACTGTTTACCTGTTTGTGCTGGCAGAGGCAGTGCATATAGAAACTAGAACGACTTAACACAGGTCTTTCATGAACACACTAAGAACATTCATAGCCATCAGAGGACCTGTGCACCAACTGAGATGCGATCAGGGAACAAATTTTGTAGGTGCCAGGGGAGTGTTTCTGAGCTATTGAAGGGAAAGGATCAAGAACAGCAAGAAGAATTGGCTGTGAATTTGTACTGAATGTTCCATCAGCGAGTCATATGGCGGCATTGGAACGTCAAATTCCGAACAATTCGAAATCCCCCAAAAACCACAAACCAACCCCATAAAACCAAAAAACACCCCACAACAAAAAAAAACACCATAAACAAACAAAACCCCAAAAACCCAAAATCCCAAAGCATCCTGACAGTCATGCTCGAACCAATCGCAAGCAGACTCGACACTAACAACTTTGATACTTTCTATATGAAAACAATGGCTTATAATCATTTTTTGGCCCGGAACCAATGTTTAGTACCTTGTGCTGCACGGCAGACTTAATTGATGCTATACTGCTAAGCATGGCTAAGGTGTATCAAGGACGACTTTTCCAATGACAACGTTAACAAAGGTATTTTTCTTTGTGTTAGTGATGCATTTGTTTATGTTTACACAACGTGACATTTATTCTTTATTTACTTTGCATGTAAGGTCTTTGTTGTGAGCTGATATATTTGTAATATTTGTGCGCAGAGGAAAGAAGGAAGAACGTAATGTACGAGCACCAACATCACAAAAAATAATTCTGTCAGGATCAGTCAGACACCACTCAGCAGGTAGAACAAGTTACTGACTGGATCAGGGGGCTGGACCCATTATGGGTTTGCACTAAATGCCAACCATGCACTTGCAGGGGAAGGGAGGGCACCTCTCCTTAACATTCGATCTATCTAAACAGCACAGTAATGATGCACGTTAGTTTGAATAAAGAGTTCACCTTCAAGGTCTCAAAAAGTGCAAAGAAATGGAGATGGAAGACCCAAAAAGTATATATATAATATATCTCAATATAAATTTAAGTCTAACTGCCAGACACAATCCAAAGGGATCACAAACACCCGGTCATCTTGTTTTAAAATTTCAACATTTTTGAAATTGTAACCCCTCTCAGGCGCTTCACACTCAGCAACTGTAAACACAAGCTTTTGCAGACCTCTGCTAACCAAATTCCTGAAGCCACAAGTAACTTGTGACCTGCAGGGAAAAAAAAAATTAATCAGCAGTGGTGAGTGAGTCCTGTCTTTGCGTAAGCCTGTAATTGCCTTGGGAGCTCGCTTTGCTGTTTTCCACTGACAGTGAAGAGTGTCTACTTATACAATTTAAGTGTCTTCCAAAATAGTTTTCTTAAAAACACCTTGCATGCTAACAAATTATGTTAAGTAAAAAAAATGTACAAAGCATCACCATTCCTTTTATAAGTGGGGAAAAAATAAGGATGACAGTTTGGGGGAAAAAAATTGCATGCATCCAGATATTATACTTAAATACTGAAAAAAAGACCCTTTCTTACTCTTTCTCTGTATCGGTTATAACACAGTGATGGTGATGTCAAAGCATTTGAACACCAGAGATCCCATAGAGCAGCAGAAAAAACAGCAGAAATAATACACCCAGAATCGTTCACTCAGAGCTCGCTGCAAAGCAGAAAAGTGAAACAAAAAAGACTTATGTCAGTGTCAAGATTTTATCATCTGTACACTATCTAAAAAAGTAAGGAGAAGAGAAAGAGAAATGTTGATGACAAGTGTTGTACTTCAAATGTTGGTGGATGCGGGAAGCGAGGTCCAGCTCGAAGCGGAAGTAGATCCTGAAGGCCCGGATCATGATGAGTGCTCGGGGGATTCTCACATTCCCCATGGAGACATCTGATCCACAAGCCTGCTTTTCAAACACCTAAAAACAAAAGAGAATTGATTGACAAGAAGAAAAACTAGAATATAATGCATTGTTATTATATCAATAAAGAAAAATAGCAATAAATAGAAACAATGTAATAGTAATGGTAAATGGTTGCAGGTATACCTCAAGTACCAGCGACACCCAGATGAAAAACACCATGAATCCATCAAACATACACCAAGCGATCTTTCACACATAGGCAATGTATCCCCTGTGGGGAGCAAGCAGAAAACAGTGGAGAGAAAACAGATCAAAGAGAAGAAGACTTTGAAACAGTAGGAAATACAAATGACTCAATGAACTGAATATGGCATCACATCATAATCCAAACCATGATGATTCAAGAAAGCTGATCGAATTCCAACAACTACATAAAACACCTGTGATGTTTTAATTTTTCCATAATACTCGTATTTACAGTGCAGAAATTGCCCATATTAAGTGCTACCATCACCTTCTGAGAGTCTGACAGAGAAAGCTTTACTATTATAAAAAGCCTTTGTGTGAAAAAATATTATCACCCACCAATATCAAGAAAAACAGCAAACGAGAATTCAAAATGTGTGGCCCATATTGACAGAACTGGACCGCAATACTTCGAACAGCCATGTTTTCAATATGATAAGGAACAAAAATTAATAAGCCGCCTGAAGTGTGAACAAACTGAAATTCACAAGGGCAGCAAAAAACGGGCATACTTAATTACCACTTAGAGGGGAGAAGAGCTCTTAGGAGGTCAGTCCTTCCACAGGAAAGCAAAGCTGCAAATAGGAGGGTGTGTTTCTGAAACACTCTCCCAGATAAGGACCATGTTTGATTACACACTGACAAGAACAAAGCATGCAATTACTTTATTAAGTCCGACGCCCGTGTGAACCATTTGTTTTGCGCAAGGCACCTTTAAACCAAACTACTAAAAATACAACTTTCCGAGTGTCAAATAGCTAACAGTTATAGCATGATGGAAATAATCCACTCTGGATACCTTTAAAATACAACCTTAGAAACCTAGAATTCAAATCAACATTGTGTGCGCATGTAGAGAAGCTAATTTACCTGACATTCACAAGAAAAGCCTACAGGCAAAATAACTCTCCATTTCAACAGGACAAGAGGGGTTTTTATCTTGCCGTTGTAGAACTAATATACTAGAAAAGCATACATTGAGAGAAGGACGATCAAATGTTCCAGTTTTTGTGTTTTTTCCTTGTGACTGGTGATTCTAAATTTGTGTCCCCTTGTGCCTCCCTGCTTGTGTATCCTTGGATTGCATAAGCGCCCACACTTTTTATGGCAGTAAATTATGGGCTTTCTTTCAATCTGCCAGCTGTCTGTTTCCCTGAGCTTCTACAGAAACATTATCTGTCCACCTCACGTTGAATTGTGTGATATCATACTGAATTACAGGGCTGAATAGCAACCAGTAAAGGTGTTACAAGTGGTTAAATGGCCTCTATATTTCATGGTCGTTAGGATGTCCCTTCAAGCCACTTGCTGAGCAGATCATATCCTTGTAGTTTGCTTATATCAGTAATAGGAGGGATTCCCTCCACCTGTCTTCTGTCAATAATCCCATAAGCTTTAATGTTGTTATAATGAATTAGTAGTTTATTGTGAAAGCCATGCCATGCCTCATCCTGCCCATTTTGGCATGAAAAGTTAGGCTCAACCAAAGTCCTAGTCGTGTAAAGTTTCAACCAAATTCATACTCCCGAACTTTTGGAAAAACCGCTAAGAAACACAAAACAACATGCACAAAATAAAATATGTAAATTTTCCCATCAAGACAAAAACAATAAGCAAAACAGCTGGGAACCATTTGTAACTTGCTGATTGCATGAAATCGTCTTTGAAGCATGTCTTCTGTAACACAGCTTTCCTGAGCCACAATGAAGACAGCATTTTCTTCCTTTGTTTGAGTTTCCTGTTGCAATTTCGCTTCATATTTTATGTTAAAATTTATTTCAGTACTCTGTCATGGAAAGTGTTGCAAACAATGTGAATTCAGTATTTTTTTTTTTTTTGTAATCTTGAGTTTTGTAAGCCTACTTCATGTGACAAAATCTGTTAAAAATTCTTTACAGAATTCCTGTAGGAAGTACCTTGATGGATTCCCTCTGATGCTGCACCTTGGCAATCATCTGCGGCGGTGTATGAGGAACATGTAGCATGTGTGGTCACCAGCGTAAACGTCACATAACTTGCAAGAGACGGTTATATAGTCCAATATGTCTTGGGGTGTTTCATCACACAGAGATGACACTGATGATGGCACAGGCCCGCCAGCAGAGGTGTGCACTCGCACCTGTAGGAGCGGGATGGCAAAAGAAGAAAGAACAAACAAATTGTGCGGTTTAAAAGTCTCCCCACCATTAGTTTACACTGTCTCTGTGTTTTTTAATTTGAAGTGTTTGATCCATGAAGAAGAATATGGATTGGTGGTTTTAAGCACAAACTAACAGCCTGGCACGGTAACGATGGCAAGAGTTTTAACATCTTCCTCTTTGGTTACCAGCCTTCCCTCGGAGGCTCTCTAGAGGGCAATAAAAAGAGGCTCTGACCTCATCTTTGACTGATTGGTTGACTGTTTCTGAATTAGATCTTATATGTTATAGAAAATGAATATCGCGAACTATTCTCAGGTAAACACCTCCACAGAGACACCACTCTTCAACAAAAATCCTCATCGTCTCAAGGCACACTGGAATATAGTGGTCCGGCGGGCTGGGCCTGGGAAAATGGATGAGAGTGGTGATGCTTTGTTGTGACATCGCAAAGTTTACAGAACGTGTTGATGGCTTGTTTTAATGCTCAGACTTCTGAAATACAAGCTGCGTGCATTTCCTGTGGACTGAAGACTTTGATACTTTCACATTATTAATATAGGCACCTAAACCAGCTTTACAATAAAAAAGACATGGAAATCTAATTTATACAATATGGGACTTTAATATTTGGTTATAATTCTTTTCTGTCCAACTTTTTGGATAATCTTGCCTATCTTTAAACAGAATTCAAGGGAAAATCAAAAGGAAATTCCTTAAATATTTAAAAATATCTGGCATGAATGGAACAGAGATGGACAGCACAAGGATTGTAGTGTAGTAAGCTAACTCAGATGTCACATTTTCAGCGAAGTACACTCACTGGGTTTGTTGATCCAGAAGATGTCAGCAACTGGTCTGCAAGGGTCTCATTCGGCCAAAGTCAGTCATGGCTGGGCCTCGACCGCGTGAGCTCTGTTTCCTCTTCAGCATGCTGGGCTGGCCGTGCTATACAGAAGTGGACTAACAGAGAGAGGGAGGTGGACAACACAGTGTACCAAAAGCTAAATGAGGTACAGGGAACACTCCCTGGCTGCAATCCAGTCTGGGCAGTGGCAGGTACCACTTTCGTGTCCATCATGTGGATTATCATTAAAATAAAATAAATTTAATATATACTTTTGCAGCTCAGAGGCAAAGCAGTTTAACTTGCCATACATGGCCCGCAATTACAGTAAGGACTTTAAAAAGTAATCAGTGCAACTTCTGAAATGAATAACTGTAAAAGATGGTTAAACAATATGTAAAGTATTGTATTAAATAAGGCTGTGGTATCAATAGTGGCTCTGGGATGTAAATTACATGTAGCATTAAGCTTTAGTACCGTTAAGTGTATTCAACAAGTAAAACTACCCTGGACTTGAATTGCCAGAAGGACAGAGGTGTGTCCTTTAAAATTAAACAGTGTTGCATTATTTGAATGGCACCGTGATACACAACGTAGCACACATGGAAAGCAGGACAAGTTGTATCACATTGAAACAGCTCCAGTGACTTACCATTCCGAAAAAGATCAAAACATGATCGTCATCGTAGATTGAACACCAAAGGCCCAGTAGATTAAGCTGTGTAACCTACTGTACAGTTTGAGTGGTTTGACTAAATGAGGAAAATAGAAAAACAAAAAGAAACCTGCAAATGTCCTGTTTGTGTTGTGTGTGTTTGTGTGCATGTGTGTATGCAGAAATAAAGAAAACTGTACAGGCCCGTTATTTTTATTTTTTTGTTTTTTTTTTTTTTTTCAAACTTAAGAACACAAGAAGAAATGACACCTGAATGGAGGACAAAGCGCACATTACCAAAAGGGAAAAGTAAAGCTGAAATTTGGCGTCCAGGCACTGCACATAACATCGATCAAGGCATACCCTGTAAATAACCACACCAACTAAGTTAGTGCAACCATTATAGGCTTTATATGGTGTACAGTACACTCCCAACATCTACAGTACGCTATAAGGAGACAGGAATGCCCACCACCGTTGACATCAAGGCATATATGCCGACAACACTCTGTGAGTGACTGAGGTTGTGTGGAAGAAGAAGATGGAGGGTGGAGCAGGCCTAGGGACTCACTGTGAGGCTCCTGCATTGGTGGCGTTCATCCCCAGGTCACAGAGGGGTGGAGAGACCACCAGAAAGAAGAGAGCTAGAGATGCAAAAGGAGAAGTGTCCTAGAAGCCCTGGAGGTCCTGCGGCAGCATCAGTGAATGGTAGCAGTCATAAGAGCAGTAAAGAGGGGTGGAGAGAACATTATTCAGCAAGTGCTGGGCAAGGTGCAGATTGCAGAACATATTCTATCAATTCACTTGGTCGCACCCACTTACATTAAAAACAAATTTTTCTCTCTTACCTCCAGTGGTATATAGCCATGCAGTATAGTTCAAGCTTATATTTGTTGTCCAGGTTTTAAGAAAGGTAAAATGTGAGGTCCTGATGCCCACCCAATGCGGTGACCATTTCAAAAACATTAAAGTTCGAAAGACCTGAAATTCGCTTTTACCTTGATAATCAATATATCACACACTGCCAGATGACTAGTTGTAAATGTTATTATTTTACCATTAGCATCAAAAGAGATTGTCTGTTAAAATAAACAATTAATGTCATTTTCTCAAAAGCTGTGAAGCAATCACAAGCTTAATTTCCATTAAACCTTCAGCTTGAAACTGTGATAGAGGCAAAGATGCTGAGAACAGATACCTCATCAATTTACAATTACTCAGGTTGGCAGATTGCTTTTATCCAAAGCCGAACTTCTGAAAGGGACATCAGCTACGCTTTCAGTGCAGTCGAGACCTTGGCCGTAAGTACTAAGTGCTACATCTATTTAATAATGCAAGGAAGAAGATACATTCTAAAACTATCTGCAATGGCTACATAGGTTACTGTATGTAAGAACTGTGTGTTTTGTAATTTAGGAAAACGTAACTTCAAGAAAAATAAGATTGAAATATAGTTCAAATATTAACGAGAATAGTGAGGGTTGTATCAAACCGGAAGATGAAACTACAAAACTTTAAATAACCAAATTTCAATTTATAGAAGTCTACAGCTCATTTCAGTGTCATCGACAAAAACACAACAATCTGGAAAAAGAAAGGTTTCAGATTTATTTATGATGCTGCCGTCAATGAAATGTGTAATATCACAAGTGAAAGTCCTTGTCCTTACATTTTTCTTTTTTTTTGTTGTCCTTCTTTTAAAAAAAATTTGTTATATAAAACTAGTGAACAAAGAGAAAATGACAGGTAGGCTGTTGTCACAATCCAATATTGTTAAAAAGAATACTGAATTGAATAAAATTTAAAATTTAAATATTCACTTCGACTGTTCTGAACTGACTGAAATTTAACAAATTTAAAGGTGACCTCTGCCAAAACCTTAATGATAAAAATTTGTACAACTTAACTACTTTAAAAAGTAAAAAAGAAGACTAAAACCTCCTTACTTAGGATGAGAATGCAGATAGAACAAAGTAAACTGTATCCTTGTTTCTTTTAGGTTTTGCCAAGAAAGAAACTTGTCCATCCTATACCCCATGTAGTTAGAAAGCAATTCCCAGTGTAATTGCTTACAACTTTAACAATATGCAGATGGAGACATGAGGAAAGAGTGAAACAAAATTACAGGTCTAAGTGCTATTATGTGCGGAGTATAGGTGGCATAATGACTGCAATATAGCTTTCCATCTTGGAGAAAGGACATGTTCCTCACGGGCAGGATGCGATCACTGGCAGATTAATTGTAACTGTGAGTATTTGTGGAGATGCTAAACTTTCTTAGCTGAAGTTTTCTTTGCTAAGAGTACTGGGTAGACAGATCATCTAATTACAAAAGATAGAGAAATTTGGTAAAGGCATGTGGCCAGCACATTGTGTACAAGTTATTTAATTCTGCAACCATAGCCTAGAGTGAGACTTAGGTATTCATAACTGCCCTAAAATAGGTGGACTTTACCAAAGTTTATGAAAGACATTTCAAAGTTTAAATATACCTCAACAGTAGTACACAGTGACCCACATTAACATTAACCACTCTTTTTCATTTCTACTGATTTCAATATAAAGCTCACATTAATCTATATTTTTTACATGAAGCATATGAATGTGTAATGGTGAAAGGTACCATTTGAACACACACGCACAAGAGCACACCAAGTTGTCATCCCTACTCACCAGCAGTTCCTACAGAGGCATTTTAGTGTATAGTTAGTGTGTTGTTTTGGTTTTACGGTAGCAACAAATCCAGCAGCAGGCAGGCAGGACGGGGTTTAGCAGCATTAGCAGATAAGGGACCAGAAATAGCTGGAGTATTTCACTTTAGGCATGGTGGAGGCACCAAGACAGAGCTTAAATGAGAAGTGAATTACTCCATGGTTCTATGGCATGACTCCAAATGAATAGCTTGATGTGTAACTATATAGGGTGATAATATACATGTCAATGCTTTATAGAAAAATTTGCCGTCCTGCATTTGGTGGGCTGGCAGGTAGCGGCACACAGTGGTTTTAATGCAGAGCTTTTCCACTGAGAGTAGCTACCTGCTGCACTGAAATATGAACCATGATGAAAAGCATGAGAATGAACCAACACAGTAGTGTGTAAAGTCGTGGGTTGTAAAAACCAAAATAACATGCTACACGGTTTAGTGAAGTCAGTGTGATCTTCAAAACGAACCAGTTGAGGCAGACGGCAGCCCACCCAATTTTGTTGAAGCTTCTCCTGTAAGACAAAGGATGTTTCCTCCGCGCCCTGTCGCCAAGTGCTTGCCTCTTTGTGGAACTGTTTTGGTTTCTCTCTATAACAAAGTGAGGTCCTTGACTTAATCCTCTAAAGAGCTTTTAAAGGATAAGGTTATATTATGAATTTGGCGCTATACAAATAGATTGAATTGAAATGAATTTGATAATTTCTCTGTGAATTTTTACTATTACCTTTCAACAGTACACAGTCATTCAATCCCAATTTGTTATAATAAAAATATTGGAATATGGAGAGCTTCTAAAAAAAGGCAGACATTTCTGGTCTAACTTATCGCAGACATTATATAAGATGTACAGTAAAATAGATATTTAAGTATTAGGGATAAAACCATTGTGATTTTTGATCATGTCAATATCTCCACCCTGACCTTTTTACTGTATAGAGAAGGTTGTCAGAGCCAGCAATCATATTTCATTTACTTACTGTCATTAACAACCTACGTCTTTAATTCACAATTTTTTATTAATGAATGTCTAACAACATTCAAACATTGTCAGCTGCAGTGTTGTACGCGCATTTCAGGAAAGATTTTTCAGATTGAAAACCTCCACAAGTGATATTGAATTACCTTAACAAAAATCAATAAAAATCTAATATTGGTAATTTATGCTGAGAACGCAATATCTGGAGCAGTTAGGGTATTTATAGAGGCCCACTATGGCTGACCGTCAGGGCTGTGGCCTCACAGGCTTTCAAATGGACAAAAGTGAAATCCTAAAAACCAAATGATTGGGAAACTGATCAGCCTCGTTAACAACATAATGACAAGATGAAACAACTGGATGTCAATCAAGGAAGTAGGCCTTTGATCCGTAAACCTGAATGAATGACAAACCGAACTGAAGCCAAGGTTACTAATGGAAACGGAGGTGAGAGCTAAGGTGCTACATTGGGCCCCCCCAAAGAAGCAAGCTAAACAAAGGAAGCTAATACACGCAAAATAGTGGGCGAAGCAATAGGTCCTAAAGAAGCAAAAAATGTTACGTTGACAACCTGGCCCACGTGATTCTGCTAGCAAATACAACGACAATATTCTTTATCAAGGCCTACCCGGAGGATGAGAAACTCTCCACTTCCTGGAGAACCAAGCATGCTTAAGCTGCGCACAGCAGCACCAAGCGTCGTGACGCTCGCATCCTCAAGCAACAACACCTGCCATGTCCAGTTAAATACACGGCGAGTGTCTTAGCTGAAAATACAGAAAAACATAGGTGAAATCACTTACCGAAGAGGATTTCCCTTATCCCGCCGTGTCCCGAGGTCCTGTCCATGACATCAGCTGTATATCCGGGTCTGTTTAGGCTCGTTGGGAGAGTGCGGAGCGCCCGCAGGTTGAAATCACATCCACAAGCAACAGTGCTTGCAGCGGAGGCGCGCAGCCGTCCCATGGTAACAGATCAAGGTCCCCAAGTTGCTGCATTCATCAGACAGTCTCCTAAATACACTTATTTTGCCTTGATCCGTTCTCAAGTTGGTTTAGTATTGTGATGATAAAGATATTTGGGCAGATTAACCAAACCTCTGTTATAACCGAAATCCTAACCAAAGAATTCCACAGGAAAAAAACAAACATCTTTCAACCTTTTTTTTTTCTAAAAATTGCTCTACTTCTGTAAGCCTATCATTAATCACTAACAGAATTTAATCTGTAAATGTTTTTATTCAATTTTTTGAATTGATTGATGCTATTTGTTTTAGGTTCCTGAAAACAAAGACAAGTGAAACAATCTTTTTATGAATGCATATTGGCTGAAGCTCCATAAATTTATTGAATCGGCCTGCATACAGAGCTGTGCAATTCAATCAGGGCAGTGGAAGAGTCCCTTGCAGATAAAGGTCAACTTCCACCTCAGCCTGCTGAGTTTGTGTAGTTGACTATAAGGCTTTGCCGCTGGGCCTGTAACAGGGCAAATTTAAGTGCTGCAGAGTACAGAAATGTGCAGATAAGTTGTCTGGCATGATATTGTATATTCACATGCGAAATTAACCTTTTTATGCATGAATGGCTTAAAAACATGAAATCATTCTGGGTGGAAATGATTCAAACCTCAGTTCTGGCTGTCAAGAAATGGCAAAATCAATACAAGCATATTATTAAAATTATATTTATAATTTTAACGTTTGGGAAGAGTCAATTTGGTATATATTAGTATATCCGTTTTTATGAAACTGATATTAAAAAAAACACTGTTTAATGACCAATAGTTTGAAAAAAAAACATTGCTAGTTGACTGATATTATGTGGCCCCGTCAATTACAATGATTCAACACTGTAGAGTGTATTACAAAGATGGTCTTATTGTCCAGTCCATCAATTTCTTTATTGAATAAAAGTAGCCTATCATTTTTTTCATTTCAGAAAATTTGTTGATAATGTCCCATACAGTAGGTGGATGGTATAGTGTGCAAAAATCACCCCAGTAGAGCAGATGATAGCTTAAACCTAATCTTAAAGTGAAAGTGTAAGAAATCTGAATACCAACTTTTTCAGTGTTTACTATGTGAACAGGTGGAATGATAGTTTGAGATTTCCTGATACCACTTACTGGATTGTAATTTATTTAAAATACATGATGTTTGCTCAGCACATAGGAGGAGTCTGGGTGGTGAGGACATTCAGGTACCAGCACAGTGTAATAAGAAAGCATAGGATGAATAAGGCAGTGTCAGTCAATTAATAACGCCTTTCTCTCAGCAGACATTTTGTTGAATTTTCAGAGGAGTGGATCTTAATACACGTACACCCCAGTGAGCCATCAATGCAGAAGACAGGTCCTCTAACTGGCAAAACTGACAGGATACAGCCATTGTTAATCGTTAATCACACCTGTGCTTTTGTGCCACAATGGTCAAAATGGTCTACTGTGAAAAAGGCTCTTGAACAATCACAGATTCAGTGGCTCTGCTCAAACAATGCTTAGCTCAGTTGTTATGGGCAGGCAAATCAATAGGTATTTGCTGTAATCCAAAAATGACTCCACAGTTATATGAAGAAACCACTTGGTCCAAACATTGAGCCATTTGGGGTTGTAATGCATTGGGTTGTCATTGAATGGCAGGAAGTCTCTGGATTCACAAGGATTACATTTATGCATTCAAGTATGCAGAATCAGAGTATGAATATCATAATTTCTTGCAATATGTTTTGAGCATGCTTGTATCCTCCTTTGTATGTTGATGTGACATATAGGCCTTTTCACAGACCACACTTTGAGCTTGTCAATCACAGGGAAAACACATCTTGTTCCTCAATAACACAACAGTTGCTCTTTCCATTCAAAGTGTCCCAGTAAGCTCTGACAATGACAAAAGTGAACGGAGAGCCATGATGTGCAAATAGCATAGGATCCCTGAATTCAGAGCAACTAAATGGGATTTAGCCCATCATATTCACAACTGTGCTTTTCCTATTATACAATTGATGTCAAGCTGTATCTGAGGAAAGAGCCTATTAGCGTGGAAAGGATTGATTTTGGGCTCTCATTTTTTATTAACAGCAATCAAAAGGGAAAATATAGAAACAAAACTAAACAGCACCACAGAGAAATCATCTGAAAACGAGGGGGAAAAAGTGAAAGAAAAAAAAACATCTGCTTTCATAATTACATCTAAACTAGTGACTTAACTTTTCATTTTGGCATGTTTTTTCCCACTCCAGCTCCTGCCAGGACTGTGTCTGAGATCAAGACTAATCAAAGGCACTTGTTATGGAGAGGACTGTATGGCCTCTGAAGGGATTGAGCGCAGTTAGGCCAAGCCTGCTGCTCGTTTCTACCTTCTCTCTTTTCTTCTCCCTCTCACTCCTCTTCCTTGTCCTGTCTGTTTAAGGGAGCAAGACTGGGGAACTTCCTTCAAGCTACTTTACTTCAGGTTTCTGTGGGATTTTAAACATGCACACTCGAGGTTTTGGGTACGAGCTCCATTGTAGTGCCGTGTTTCTGATTCGCTCTCTGCGTGGAGGACACTTTGTTACAATCGTTGAGGTGAGTTTCCACAGCAGCCCTTGTTTGTTTCTTGTTTATTTTGGGTAGTCTTGGAGAAGCAAGAAGGAAGAGGGAGGTTTGCAGAGTTTTGCTGACAAAGACAACATTGAGAGCACAAATGTGGAAAAGTTTAGGAGTGCCTATACATGTAATTTGCAACTTGCATCTTTTTTTTGTGCAGTTTCTTTTAAGGCTGTTTTACTTGCCCAAAATTTCAATAACGCCGCATGCCAAGTCACAGGTAAAAGTCTTGCTTCTTCTTATTTTTGAACATTTGACATTCCAAAGCACCTCTTTAAAACTTAGGGACAGTTCATTTATTTTCATTTGGACACTTAAGCTGACATGAAGTATAACGAGTTATGCAGCTCCCATGGTAATCAGGGTTTGTGCAAAAGAATCTACAGTTGGCAATTTTGGCTGGAGTAAAGGGGTTAGTATGTCAAAGAGCTTTTTACTGAGGCCAGCAAACAAAATTAAAACATCCAAAAAAACCTAATTCATGCAAAAACATATTAGAAATAATAAAATATTTTTACTATAGCATACTTGCTTTTGCTATATATTAACCCTAATGTTTTAAAACCTTTTGAATTTTTTCCAAAGTATTGCACTTAAATTGGAATCAAGTGTGAAAATGGAATTACAAACATGATCAGTCCCCAGAGGACTGGTTAAAATATGATGAGAGAATTTCATTTCTGTTTTCTTGGCCTTTTACAGTGGAGCCCCCGTCAGCAGAAAACTGTAAATGTTGCCATGTGGATTTAAACTCTAACTCAACTGCAGAGGGGGTGTTTGCTCCAAGCGGTGCACCAAGTTGTGCCTGTTATGATTCGACATGTACTGGTATGTCCTACTGTGCAGTTGCAGGTATTATTGGACGGAAGAGTAGCAAAAACACACACACATGCCTAACACAGAAAAAAGCAAACAGTTTCCCGAGCACTCGGGTTCACTAACAGTGTTTTCCCACTGACTTCCCCCATACATATCCCAAATAATCTCTAACTTGTTGTTTACGTCATCATAACAACTTTTGACGTTGTGAAAAATCATAGGTTGTGGAAACAGTCAGCTAACGAAGGTTATGCCTTGTAAGTCAGTGCTATGTAGCAGCAGGCAAGCAGTGCTATATGACATTGTCCATGTAAATTGTTTCAGCCCACACGACATCTGCATACTAGGACTAACAATATATTAGCTTTATTTTTTCTTAACATTTTTTGCCCTCTAATCAACCTGTGAATTCAGGGGACAAAAAAAGCCCCCAGGATCACCACAGGTTGAATTTGTTGCATGTTGAAGAGGTCACTTGATGATGCTTTGGGGCCAAGAGACCTTTTTCCCATACACTATAAAAAGTCCTCAAGCCTCAATCCTCATCTTCATGTAAGGCCTCTTTAGATTTAAATTTATCATAACAAATTAAGTCTAACCAAATAAACTAAGCCACCCACAGAACGAGATACTGGTGGAGAAAAAACCTTAATTAATGTCTTTAAAGGTTGAAAAAGTGAATAAGAGAAAAGTAAGAATAAGAACAATATGGGATTCGGCCTCAGCGGTGCTGTTTACGTGATATTTAATCATGCCATTTTAATGATACCGAGTGTCAAAGGCAACAATAACGTGTAACAGTGGACTTTTAATTCACCTATTCTCAATTGCATTTAAGAGCGTTTGAAAGCTGTTCAGTAAGATTCAGTGATGTGGAACGGTTTCTGCTTCGTTTGTTTTCCATGATGGTCTTTTGGATATAGAAAGTGCATGGTTGTGCTCAGGTGGCCATTAGCTTAACTCCTCTTAGTATTTGAGTCAAATTCATTTTCGTGACTTTTTGGCTGTACCACGTTTGTTTGAACAAATGTTGTGAGGTTGGCATTAAATTGGTTTTGTCAGCTATTATCAAGTCCTTACCTGTCAACTTGGGTTTGTCAAGCAGCCCTAAAAGTAGGTAGCTTAATTAAGCGCTAAACGCAGCCTTCCAATATTTTATAGATACACTGCTCCCAGTCATGATGAGGATGAATGGATGATGAGAAGTGATTGATGATGATGATGATGATGATGATTGAAGTGGACGCGTCGATGATGCTTTTCACTTACATGAGGGTAGAATATTGATGGCCCTCTGCAATGAATGCATCAACATCCGAGCCCTATGATAGCAGTTCATCTCTCACAGGGGTAGCTGTGGCATGTTGTATAACACGACAACAGAGCACACACACAGGGGGACTAAAACCTGTGCAGCAATTTTTTTTTCTTCTTCCCAAGTGAGGAGAAAAAATGCATTAAGTTGTCAGCTGGTCCCCGACATAAGAACGCCCTGTTGCTCTTTTAGGAAAAAGAGATGATTTACATCGTGACTAGTAATTTTTGTAATTCAACTCTGGAATTGAGCACGACGAGTGTCAGTTGAAAACCAACAGGGAGCACTAACTTGCGCTCATCACATTGCAAGCGTCAATTGCCACTGACAAAGCGTCTAATAGATAGTAGTTTAAGGGAATCATCCTCAGTGGCTCTTTGACAGAGCCTTGCCATATGAGGAAAAACTCACTGAGGGACCTGGACAGACATCACAGTTTCGAGAGTACATGTGAAACTAGCATACATGTCTTGCTGAAATAAGCGCGCAGATTAAAACAACAAACAAGAGAAAAGGCTGACATGCTAGATCGGTTTAAGGCTAAAAGTGTTGTCTGAAGACAACTGTTAATGGTACAAAAAGAGATGGCCTAAGCAGAATGTCTCCTCAGTCATAACAGTAAGGTTGCAAACTATCCTTTAAAATTCAGTTAAAGTGGTCACAAAAAATGCATAATTCATTTTCAGAACGCCATCAGCAAAATGGCAGTTAATCAGAACCTTAAACACTTAACATGCCCCCAGCTTCTTAGTTTAACGTAAGAAATCAAGCTGCAGTTAGACCACGCCTTCAGTGCAGAATATGAGAGATTCAGGTTTAAATTGTAGGAGAAGAGAGATCATTCACACTCCTGCATTCAGTTGGGCAGTAAGTGTGATAGTGAAGTTTGAATGGGGACGATCCCCATTTTCTTCCATCATTGTGCTTTCTTCCAATCTTTCTGAATTACATTACCTCAAGTCCCATGTTGCTGCGGCTGGAATATCTCTGCAGACCAAACAACCCTGACACCAGCAGTCAAGCTCAACAGCAGACGGTAGCAATCCTAATGAAGATCAGCCGATGACTGGAGCCTCCAGGACAGGACAGTGTTGAAACGGGTGGAAGGCAGTCGATTGTTGGGATGTCAATGTAGTCATGAGGTGAAAGGACCAGGCTCATGCTCGATTAGGCAGATACCATTCAAAATTCCAGTGTGGCTGCCTTGACAGAGGAAGTTTGGTCAAGCCTAGAAAGGCCATCCAGGGTTGGGAAGCCCAGTGTGAAATAGAGACTTGTAAACCTCAACAGACAGCATGAACACACCGACACTTACTGTAAATTTGATTTTGCCTGTGGAAGTGTCAGAACATTTTATCTGCTGATTGTTTGAAACGTGTTCTACTGTTCCCAAACTGACAGCTGGCCACAT
>NW_019174455.1:1025066-1227393 GCF_002260705.1 Seriola dumerili | reverse complement strand
TAATTGATAGCATTAAGCTAATATCTACACGTCATTATGTATTAACTGCTGACTGCATTTTCAGATGAGCTTGTTCAGATACTTCTCTAAGAAGAGAAAGACAACAGATGAAGAAGACGCTAGTCAGGTAGCCTATCATAAGCCTTTTACTGACTCGTAAATGATGATGGTTAGGTAAAAAATAATATTTTAATGTTCACACTTGTAATCAGATGTGATGTGAGTGTAAACTATATAACGCTGAAAATCAAGTGCTCTGAGCCTGGGTGCAAACTTTGCCACTGACTCTACAGCCCCATCTAGCTGATCTTTATATGTTTATTTATTATTTTTATTTATTTAATGTTATTGTTTTATTTATTTTTTACTTTTTACATTTTCAACTGGTTAGAGTTGAAGTAACATTTATTTTTCACAAACCAAAGGTATTTATTTTTCTTGACATTGTATATGGCTGAGATATATATTGTAAAAGTTCAATGGTAGCGATAAAAGCATTTTCAACTGGCCAGCCAATAAATAGGTTTTGAAAGTAAAATCTGCTGTCAACTGCTCATTTGGTCATTAGTGTATGTCTATACCCCGCTGAGCACAAACAGACTAAATCATCCATTCTACTTTATTAGGCTCTCTTTCTCAAGTCCTGGCCCCAAAACTGTAGTTTTTACTATTTTCCACTAGATGGAGCTAGATGTTTAGCCTATGGAGCAAATGCATACAGCACTGAAGGTCAAAGGAATAATTATATGCAACTGTAATGGGGTGTGTGTGTGTGTCTGTGTATGTGTGTGTGTGTGTGTGTGTGTGTGTGTGTGTGTGTGTACAGAGAAATATATCTTTGTAGGATGTACTTTTGTGCTTACACTCAAGTGTATGCAATTGCATTGTTCTTATGCTTATGTTTTCAATGATGATTCAAAAAAGTAGCATTTAGTATATAGACAATGTATGTCATTATTTTGAACAAACAGGCATTGTGTGTGTACAGAGAAATATATCTTTGTAGGATGTACTTTTGTGCTTACACTCAAGTGTATGCAATTGCATTGTTCTTATGCTTATGTTTTCAATGATGATTCAAAAAAGTAGCATTTAGTATATAGACAATGTATGTCATTATTTTGAACAAACAGGCATTGTGCTCTGTGTACTTTAACTTGTATTTGCAGAAGACCAGCAGTGCCTCTACCAGACTGTAGCTCCCGTCATAACAAAAAACGGATCGGTTTCTCTTTTACTGGCATTTATTTGGTCTTTTCTCCCATCGTTCATGCCATAAGAACTGTTTGCACAAATATACAAATATATCAGCTCACAACAAAGACCTTACATGAAGTAAATAAAGACATAAATGTCACGTTGTGTAAACATAAACAAAATGCATCACTAACACAAAGAAAAAATACCTTGTTAACCACTTGTCATGAAAAGAGGTCCTTGATACACCTTAGGCCATGCTTAGCAGTATAGCATCAATTAAGTCTGCCATGGCAGCACACAGGTACTAAACATTGGTTCCGGGCCAAAACACCACAGCACCGAAGGAAACAAACTTATGAAGTACATGATGAAATTAACCCATGTTTTATCTTATAACACACACATATGATTTTACTAATTTAACATTTTTATCTGAATTATTTAACAACATGAAATTATGAATTATCATTTGACACAAATACAACAGCACTTACACTCCCACCAAATCACTCATTAACTTGAAGTGAGGGATTTCTAAGACAAAAATTTGTAAGAGAGAGTGTGTAAATGAGTGAATGAGTCTGTATGAATGTGAAGTTATGTGTATGACTTAGTTGGCCTCTATTAAGGTAACTACCTTGTGGATGAGCCTTTCAAGGTGAATAGCTCTGGTATGTAATTTCCCTTTCTCAAATGTAGTGTCGCTGACAAGTAGCTTCAACTTTCTCACCATGCCATCTGTGCTGGGCTGAACTTCCACGACCTTGCCAAGCTTCCATTCCTTTCTTGGCGAGTTGTCATCTTGTAGGATCACTATGTCATTCACCTGTGAGTTTCGTGATCTTTTTTGCCATTTCTGCCTTTGTTGGAGATTTAGCAGATATTCCCATTTCCATCTTTGCCAAAATTCATTGGCCAGAAACTGTACTCTTCTCCACCTTTTACTCAGATAAAGATCTTCTGCACAGAACCTTCCAGGCGGAGGCAGAATAACTGATGACTTCATGGTCAATATATGATTAGGTGTGAGAGGTTCTGGATCTGTTGGATCGTGAAGATGTTCAACACTCAGTGGCCTGCTGTTGATTATAGCCATTGCATAGAAAAGTTATCAAAGTTGTAGTGTCGAGTCTGCTTGCAGATTGGTCGAGCATGACTGTCAGGATGCTTCGAATTGTTCGGATTTGACGTTCCCAAATGCCGCCCATATGACTCGCTGATGGAACATTCAGTACAAATTCACAGCCAATCTTTCTTTGCTGTTCTTGATCCATTCCCTTCAATAGCTCAGAAAACACTCCCCTGGCACCTACAAAATTTGTTCCCTGATCGCATCTCAGTTGGTGCACAGGTCCTCTGATGGCTATGAATGTTCTTAGTGTGTTCATGAAAGTACCTGTTGTTAAGTCGTCTAGTAACTCTATATGCACTGCTCTGCAGCACAAACAGGTAAACAGTAATCCATATCGTTTTAACTCCTTTCTTCCTTCCTTTACAATGAAGGGGCTGAAACAATCAAGACCACAATACGTGAAGGGAGGAGATGTCTCAGTTCTCTCTTCTGGCAAATCTGCCACTTGTTGAACCTCAGTTGTTCTTCTGTACCTCCTACATTTTAAGCATCTGTAAATGTGTGAGGAGACCACGCTTCCACATCCTATGACCCATATCCCATTTGCATGCAACTCGTTCATTGTCATGCCTCTTCCTTGGTGAAAGACCCGCTCGTGATGATGCTTGACAATCAAGGATGACACGAGATTTCTTCGGAAGTATTGCAGGGTGCCTCACATTGTGGTGTAAAGCTGCCTTGGATAGGCGTCCTCCCACCCTGAGAATGTTGTTTTCATCTAAGAAAGCTTTCAACTGATGTAACTTGTTGTGTTTGCACAGGGGGTATTCTGTCTGGAGCTTTAATTTTTGTATATCTTCAGCGAAAGCTTCTTCTTGCACCAACGTGATAATAAAGATTTCTGCTTCCCTTCATTCTTCAAGATTGGTTGCCTTATTTGTTCTTGTCTGAAAGCCTTTAAACTCTCTGACAAATCTCTTGAGCCCAGTGACAGCTTCCACTGCTCTAGACCAGTCCGAGAATTTAGTGAGGCGATTCACCACTGATCTCTCTTCTTTTGTCTTTACTGCTTGAACATAAGATTTGCGAAGCTCAGGGTAAGTTGCAGTTGTTTTTCTCCCACCATCTCCTCTTGAGGTGGAAGATACTGCTGCCAAAGAAACTCTGGTCCTCGCAGCCAATTAGACTCTTTCAGTTGAACCCCACTTAGCCCTCTTGAGGCGCAGTCAGCTGGGTTATTGTTACTATTACTGTTCAGGGTTAGTGTTAGATCTTATGCGCTAAATCCAGTTAGCAACAAACGTGTGAAATCTATTGGCGTCGTTGTTCACATAACCAAGAACCACCTTTGAGTCAGTCCAGTAATACTCTTGCAGATTTTCTATCTCAAGCTCCTTCTTGATGACCTTGCCATTACGGACTGAAGTGACAGCTGACGACAACTCAAGCCACGGGATGGTCATTAATTTGGTTGGGGCTACACTCGCCTTCCCCATGACAAGTGAGCAACTGATCTGTCCTGTTTCACTCATTGCTCGGAGGTACGAGCATGCACCATATCCATTGAAGCTTGCATCTGAGAAGTTGTAACGCTCATATTACTTGTCCTTTTCAAAGTTTGATGGACAATAGCTTCCTGGGATCTTCAGGGAAGCCAAATGAGGCAGATCTTTAAGCCATGACTCCCATCTTGGCAGAATGTGTTCGGGGAGATCTTCATCCCAGCTTACTTTGTCTCTGCATAGCTCCTGAAAGATCTGTTTGCCAACTAGTATGAAAGGAGTTACAAACCCTAAAGGGTCATAAACAGAGGCAACGGTCGAGAGAACCCCTCTTCTTGTCAGTGGGTTCTCCTTCACCACAACCCTGAACTGAAATTTGTCTGCTTCAACGCACTACTGAACCCCAAGTGCTCGCTCACTACGAGGTTCTCCGAGGGACATGTCTAGATCTTTGGTTTGCACACATTCTTCAGGTGGTATTGTGGCAAGTACCTCTTTGTTATTGGATACGAACTTGTGCAGCCGAAGACTTCCTGTTCTGCACAAAGCTCTTGACTCCTCAATCAGATGTGTGGCTTCACCTGGTGAGTTTACACTTATTAAGCCATCATCTACATAAAAGCTTCGTTGTATGAACTTGATGGACTCTTCGCTGAACTTTCCAAGACCCTGAGATGCCAGATATTTAAATCCGAAGTTGGAGCAACCAGGGGATGAAGCCGCCTCGAAAAGGTGCACCTTCATCCAGTACACTGAGGGTTTGGAATTCAGATCACCGTTGTCCCACCAGAGGAACCTTAGGTAGTCTTGATGTTCCTTTGCCACATGAAACTGGTGGAACATCCTTTCTACATTGCACATTATAGCTATTGGCCCCTTTCTGAATCTGCATAGGACTCCAACTAATGTGTTAGTCAGGTCTGGTCCAGTTAAGAGATTGTCATTTAGAGAGGTGTCTTGAAAGCGTGCTGAACAGTCGAAAACCACACGGATTTTCCCAGGTTATAGGGATGATAAACTCTGTGGTGCGGAATGTACCAGGCAGGTTGGTTCTCAAGTTCAGCTTGTGGAACTTTCTCAGCATCTCCTCGAGTAATTATGTCATTCTAATCCTCGACATAATCCTTGAAATACTGCTCATTCTTCCTCAGTCGTCGCTCTAAAGCGGATAGTCTGTGAACGGCACATAGTCGGTTGTCTGGAAGATCAGGTTTGTCTGTCTTGAAAGGAAGCGGGAGTTCAAAGTAGCCATCTTCCTTCTGCCTGATACCTTCCTTCACTTTGGACAAAAAGAGAAGGTCTTCCTGTGAAACCAATATGTCATCTGTGGTGTATTCTGTGAAATCAGATTCAAGGGCCTTGATTATGTCTGTTGGATTGATTTCCTTGACATGAGTTTTGCATGCAAAGTGCACTTCTCTTCTTAATTTTAATGAAGGTTGCATGATACAGTAGGTGTCACTTGATACACGATGACTCTGTGGCTTGTTCCTATTGCATCTCTGCAATCATTTGCTGTACTAAAGCAACCGATGATGCTCCAGCCAAGATCTGTGCGCTGAGCATAGGGATGGTTTTCTTCACCAGACAGGATCTCCCTTGGAAGGAGGGCTTGCTGGATTAGATAGACAATTAGAAGGCCTACTTCACAATCTAATGGTGGTGGGATCTTGTCAACGAGTTGTTCTAGGTGAGGCCACTTTTGAGCTGTCTGGGAAGTTGGAATATGTGCCCTATCTGCTGGAATGAACTCTCTTGTGAAAAGTGGTGGCAATGGGATTCTTTTGTCTAGGTTATATCCTCTGACTTGCAAATTTGTCAATTTTTGACAAGGTATGTCTGTTGACCTGTTAGACATTGTGGACAGCCGCAAACAAACATTCTCCTTCCTTGTGTCGAGGTCACGAGCCGCTTCATCCAGAATGAAAGTTGTATCGCTCTGCGTGTCTAGGAGAGCATAGAACAGAATTTCTTGATCGGGCTGCTTTATGGATGAGACCCAGACCGGCACGATTGAGGATGTCTGTGTGCTTAGGCCTTCTTGCATGGCTCTATTAGTAGTTCCTGTTGAAACTGTTTCTTTGGTGACTGCTTTGTCCTTTAAGTTGTTGTCTCCCTTTGGAGATATGAATGTTTGACGTTCTGAAAACTTGTCAACATGTAAACATGTTGGATGTTTTTTCTGACATCTTTCACACGTACTTCTGTTGTCACACGTTCTTGAGTGATGACCTGTCTTCAAGCACCCAAAGCAAAGCTTTTCTGTCTGCACAAACTTGACACGATCCTGCACTGTCTTTCTACAGTTGGCAAGGACATGTCCTGTTCTTTTGCAGAAGTCACACGATGGAATATTGTGTTGTGCTGTGTTTGTGGGCTGATGGTACGAACAAACCGGCGAATTTGGAGATAGCAGAAAAGACTAGAGCACTGTAAATTAAACTTGGTGGAGAGAGCATCAAATGTGGCAAAAGTACCATCTATATAGAGATCACTGAATTTACTTAGGCCTGCCCTCTGCCACTGGACAAAGACATTATCTAATTTGGCTGGGGTAAAGACATGATTATTGCAGATGGGACTATAAAGAGAGAAGTCTGTCAGATTGAAGTTTTGTCGGAATTGTGCCCAAATTTTTAAGGTGGAGATTACAATCGGACATGAGGAGTATTGTTTGGGAGAGAGGGGGAGCTTTGAGGTAACTAATGCAGGGAGTGATGATGATGATATACAGGCATTAATTTCTGTTTGGCACCAATCAACATCTGGTCTGTGAATCCAATAAACTATTTTTTTGTAGGTTTGCTGCCCAATAATAATACATCAGATTGGGCAGAGCCATACCCCCCTCTGACTTATGTCTTTGAAGGAATCCCTTACGAATCCTGGGATGCTTGTTACCCCATAGAAATGAAGACAACAGTTTATCAACCAGTCTGAAAAATGACTTCGGAAGGAAGACTGGAATACTCTGAAAGAGGTATGAAAGCCTTGGCAATATGTTAATTTTAATACATGCTATTTTTCCTGCTAGGGTTAGGTTTAGAACACTCCACTTCTGAAGGTCACATTTAAGATTATTAATCAGGGGAGTAAAATTTTTGTCATACAAACCAGAGAACGAACGGGTAACATTAATTCCCAAATATTTAAATCCTGATCTAGAGAGAGGGAAGGGCAACTCTGTTTCTGCAATTTGGAGGGCTAAGTTATTGATTGGAAAACACTCACTCTTTAAAAAGTTCAAATTATATCCTGAAAACCTGCCAAAAATGAGTAACATGTTCACAATGTCAGGGGCAGATGACACTGGGTCTGAGATGTAAAGCATAAGTCATCTGCATATAAGGATACTCTCTGTTCTAACTGTTTTCTGTAGATTCCCTTAAAGCGTTGTGGGGTGTTCAGCATAGTGGAGAGAGGCTCGATAGCTAAAGCGAAGAGAAGTGGACTAAGAGGACAGCCCTGCCGGGTACCCCTGGACAGTGAGAAGGACTTAGAACGCAATTTATTAGTGATTACACTTGCTTTAGGTGATGCATACAACAGCCGTATCCAAGATATAAGTTTGGGCCCAAATCCAAATTTCCCCAGTACCGCAAATAAATAGGGGTCACTCTACCTGATCAAACGCTTTTTCCGCATCCAGGGAGACCACCACCTCAGGAATCTCCAAGGATGCGGGAGAGTGAACGACACTGAGGAGCCTTCGTATATTAGAAAAAGAGTGGCGACCCCTGATAAAGCCTGTCTGATCTGGCGAAATTATGTCCATCATAACATTATCCAACCTAATAGCAAGAAGCTTGGCTAGTATCTTAACATCGCCATTTAGAAGTGATATGGGCCTATAGGAGCCACAATCAACTGCATTCTTCCCAGGTTTTAACAGAAGTGTAATATTAGCTTCTGTGAGGGTCTGTGGCAAGGATCCCTGATCCAGTGAATGATAAAACATTTCAAGTAATTTGGATGAAAATCTTTTCTAAAATTCGACTAGGTAACCGTCTGGTCCAGGAGCCTTGCCACTTTGCATAGCTGAAATAGAGCTGATTACTTCATTAAGCGTAATGGTCTTATCCAAATCTTTCCTCCTATCAGGGTTAATAGAAGGGGCATCTACGTTATCTAAAAAATTTAGCATGTCCGAATCACCCTCTGGGAATTCAGATGTGTATATGTTTGAATAAAATGTCTTAAAAATATTATTTATCTCAACAGGGTCAACTGTTAGCTCATCAGGAGACTTCTGAATCTGTGGTATGAGCTGGGCCGCCGATCTACATTTAAGCTGGTGGGCCAAAAGACGGCCTGCCTTTTCACCATGCTCGTATATAAAACCTCGAGACCTGAGCAGATGTCATTCCGTTTCCTGTGTTGATATTAGGTTATATTGCATTTGTAAGGCCAGTCTTTCTTTATATAGTTCAGGGGAGGGTGATGTGGAGTGTCTACAATCTAAGTCAAGCATTGAATCTATGAGTTGTTCCTGCTCTAATTTTCTGGCTTTGTTGCGTGCTGCTGTGTAAGATATTATTTCGCCCCTAATTACCACTTTCAGTGTCTCCCACAAGATAGATGGTCATACTGAGTCTGATTTATTTTCCAGTAAGAAATTATCTATAGCGGTGGATATTCTTTTATAAAAGTTTTCATCAGCTAGTAAAGTTGAGTCCAATCTCCAACTGGGGCGCTGAGCTTGGTTAAGGGGAAAGCCTAAATCTAGCAATACTGGCGCGTGGTCTGACTCCACAATGGCTGAATATTCACTTTTCTTAACAAAGGGTAGCAATGTTTTATCAATGAAAAAATAATCAATTCTTGAATATGATTGGTGTACATGTGAAAAGAATGAGAACTCTTTATTATGTGGAAAAAGAAAGCGCCAAGGGTCTACATAGCCTGCCTCATTCATAAATGTAGACAGGGCATGAGCCATCTTGGATGGAGACACTGACTTGGGGCTAGATCGGTCCAAAGTCGGATCCATAACACAGTTTATGTCACCGCCAAAGATCAAACGGTGAGTGTTCATGTTAGGTAAAGCAGAGATGAGCCTAGATATAAAGCTGGCATCATCCCAATTAGGAGCATATATACAGGCAAGTACAACTTGCATATTAAAGAGGGAGCCAGTCACTATGACAAATTGGCCCTGTGGATCTGATATGGACTTCTTAAGAGAAAACTGTACATTTTTGCGTATTAATATCGCTGTTCCCCTTGCCTTGGAATTGAATTGTGAATGGTATAGTTGTCCTACCCATGTTTCCTAAGTTTCATATGGTCTGCTGTTACCAAATGTGTTTCTTGTAAAAATGCTATTTCTGTTTTTTATTTTTTAAGATGGGCAAAATTTTTTGCACGTTTCACCGGCCCTCTCATGCCTTTTACATTCCAGCTAGTAAAACGTACTGCTGAACTTCTCATCCCTACATCGCTGCTTGATAAGTCAGTCACGGTCATTCAATTTTATGGCTGTCGTGACCCAGTGACCTCAACTGAAAGCCCATCACATGAAAGCCTATCATCTTATCCACAAAATCAAATATAAAAAACAAACACAAATTAATCACATAAACCTGGGATGCCATGGTTACGGCCCGCGGGCCGGACCCAGCCCAATTGAACATCACATCCAGCCCATGGGTTGATATGGGAGAGCGTTTTTTTTTTTTAATTTAATGTTTTGTTTTTTTTTATTTAATTTGTAAATCTAATGTTTTATTTTTATTTTAATTTTCATGGAACCCGTCAGTTGCATAGACTGTTAAAAAAAAAAAAAAAAAAAAAGGTCAATTGGTCTGTTGCTGCTTCCTGCCTCAGCTGCTACAGCGCTGCGTATACTGACCGGGATACCTAGTATGCTGATGGCTAAGGTAGACTAGTCACTATTCACAATGTTGTCAAAAAAGAGGAAGGTCGACACTGAAGGTCGCATCTTTTAGGAGAGATGGAAAGAAAATTTGGGAAGTAGGAGGCAAACCCGTGTGTCTTATTTGTTCTCAACAAGTGGCTGTAGCAAAGGAGTACAATATCAAAAGACACTATGAGACCCACGCCGAGAAGTACAGCGAGTACACAGGGCAGCGGAGGACTCAAAAGCTAAACGAGCTAGCATCATCCCTACAGAAACAGCAAGCCATATTCTCCAAATGTTGAGATACACATGAAGGTTTGTTTTATTTTTATACATATCTCCTTCAACTCTTCTTTTTATTTTTACTGCACTGTTTCAGAAAGAGGAGTGTCTCAATTTCGTTATAACTATACATTTTATTTTATTTTAAGGGGCAGTGAAGGCAAGCTACATCATCGCTTGGGAAATTGCTAAGGCATCCAAGTCTTTCTCAGAGGGTGCATTCGTCAAGACCTGTATGCTAAAGGCAGCCGAGCTAGTGTGTCCTGACAAGCGACAAGCTTTAGCTAACATAAGCTTATCGAGACCCACAGTGACGGAGAGAGTTGAGGAACTTTCTGGTGATTTGAAGAGTCAACTAAAAGACAAGGTTAAGTCCTTCATCGCATTCTCTATTGCTCTCAACGAGAGCACTGACATGACTGATGTAGCCCAATTAGCGATATTTATTCGCGGAGTAGATGCTTCCCTGAATGTCACTGAGGAGTTTGTTTCAGTTGTGCCAATGACAGACACCACCACAGCTAATGACGTGTTTGTTAGCCTTGTCGGGGCTCTGGACAATCTGGAGGTGAACTGGAGTCGCGCTGTCAGTGTGGCTACTGACGGTGCACCTTCTATGATAGGAAGAAAGGCCGGAGTGGTTGTGAAGTTGAGAGAAAAGGTACATGTGGCTAATCCAGAGCAAGTATTCTGGAACTTTCACTGTATACTGCATCAAGAGGCTTTGTGCTGCAGGAGTCTGAAAATGAACCATGTTATGAGTGTTGTTATTGCCACTGTGAATTTTATCAGAGCCAGAGGACTTAACCATAGGCAATTTGACGCTTTTTTATTGGACAATGACATTCATCATGGCCTTCCCTATCACACCGATGTGCGTTGGTGAGCTGAGCGCAATCTCAAACATTTTCTACAAATTACGACGCACAGAGATAGCCGAGTCAATGCAGAGTAAAGGGAAACCCCAGAAATGGACCAGGGACCTTGCCTTTTTTTAGCGGACATCTAGACCGGGAACACCTTATGAAGTCTTGAATGGTTAAACATTGCCCGGTCTCCTCAACCGAAACTCGTGGATCACGGAGATATTGACAGATTCAGAATCGGAGCACTGTCTCGCGTCTTGTGTCAAAGTAAACCTTGCGTTATGGAAGCATACGCAGCTCTGCAAGCGCAATGTCAGGCCCACTTCCCTGTCTCTAACCAAAACTCTGCCTGGACAATCATGCAGAGTATGGACAAGTAATGCAAACCTGCTTTCCAGACCATGGATGAGTTTGAACAATCGATTCACGCGGTTTTTCACTGAAACTGGAAAAGTACTTTGCGCTTTTTCCTCTCCATTCAACGACGCTTCCGATGTCCCAGCGCATCTCTACAGATCCTTGCCACCATATCGAGACCCAGTTAGGTCATACGGTCTTGCAGGGATAATAATCCTTACTGCTGTTCGGGACAAACAGTATTTATGTGAGAGCGCTTTTCCGTGAATGAATTTAGTGCGTAATCGCCTGACATCACGATCCCAGAGATGCACTCTTCTTGAAATAGCGACTAGCCAGACACCTGTTCCCTGATATGGACAAGCTGGTTAAAGTAAAAGGTGTCTGGCCTTCAGACAAATAAAATGTAGCTGCAGGCTGTCTCCCCATTCATCATAACTGATAGGGTGGGATGGAATAAAGGGGTTGGGGTTGACTAATGTAGCGTACAGTAGTACCTAGTGCTGGTGTTGTGGAAATGTGGTTGGAGTTTAAAGGTACTGGATGATGACTGGGCAAAGTTAATGAGTGCCATCTGCCAATGTATGTTAAGAGAGTCATATTTCATGTGTTTTAAGAACCTTTTTGTTAGCTTCACTCCTACGGATATTGCAGTGCCTATTGTTGTGACTTGATTGGCACTGTACTTTCTGTGACTCTTTCTGTGGCCCTTCGCGGTCATGTATTCAGCATATCTGAGCAGTGCTGGCTTCCTCAGCCCAAGTGCTTACAACAAATATGATGAAATAATTTAAGGTTTACACTTGTGTTATTTATAGGAAATGCGTTTTGTTGGCACCTATTATATTTTGTTCCATTTCAAATATATAAATGTAGACTAGGGCTGTCAACAAATATTCTAAATTCGAATATATATTCAAATCGTTTTTAAAAACAGACATTCGGAGGTGAAAATTAATATTTGTATTTGGAAAAACACAGCCACAGTGCAGCCGTCTGCTTTGCGAGTGGGTAAAGTTGTTTTACAAAGACAAAACGCCAAAAATGTGAATTAAATCAGATAATTTCGTTAGGTAAAAGTGTGTTATGAACGTATGTGTTCCGCCCTTTGGCGTTTAGTCATAGTTCCTAGTCGGACCCGTTTCAGTAACGGACAGAGCCGAGCAACAACCAAATCGCACACGAGTCGCTTCAAAACAGACTTGGTTAAATCTTTGTCTGTAACTAATTACACGTCAGCTTTGTGTTTACTGTGTGACATACATGTTCACTTTAATAGTTCATTTTATTACGTTTGTAACTATCGGTTTTCATAAGTTACACTCGCGGTAAATTTCTGTTGTTTTACCGACGTAATTGTGGCATACAGAGCCATCAGTGAATTGATATACCTACATTATTATTTTTATTATTTACATGTTTAACATAATTTCCATTTAGTACAGCTCGTGTTCAGAGTGTGGTTAAAATTGTCTGTGTTTTATGATAAGGAAAGGTTGGTTTATTGTTTTAAAAATGTAACATCATTCAGAAGTATGTATCTAACTACGACCAGCAGGACGAGCGCGTTCGCTACACTGTGTTCGGGGACAAGGGAAGTCTCGCGTGAACACGTTCAGAGAACGAGAACACATACGTGAGTGAAATTACTGTGTGTGTGTGTGGCGAACGAGGATGATAAAAAACATATGTTTGCTCTTTACAGGTAAGAAGGGAGAGTTACAATTGTGTAAGTGAGCGGTGAATATGTTGTGTCGTAGTTTATGGTGTTTATGGCGTTATATGTAGTATTGTTTATGAACGTTACTTGGTCAGCGAAAGTAACGTACCGAAAACGGCTGTTGGGACTGGTTGCTTAGTTACCTCAAGCGAGTCGGAGGATGGAGAGTAAAACTAGGAGCCGGTCTAAAGAGCCCGGACTGCTCGTGTCTAGTTCATAAATAAATACATAAATAACTTAAAATAGATACATGGTTGATTTGATTAATTTGACAATGTTTGGTATACATGATTGGCTGACTGTGTATTTGAAAAACAAGTTGATATTGAATGTACATGATGAAAATGGTCTGGGATAGCAATACAACGGACGTGATTTATTGTTTGGACGTTAGTGTATATGTTCATCATTTTTCTGTGTTCGAATGTCAAACGTTAAGAGAACGAGAACACATACGTGAGTGAAATTACTGTGTGTGTGTGTGGCGAACGAGGATGATAAAAGACATATGTTTGCTCTTTACAGGACAAAATAAACACTTTTCAAATTAAATGTGTAGTGGAGGACAGCTTCACTCTGCACCACGCTACATAATATTTAACCTGCCCAGCAGGGGGCCTCAGCGCTATGCCTCAGACTGATTAGTGGATTTGTTGATTCATACTGATAACGGTGTAGCAGTGAGTTCTATTATACTGCAGATGTTTATTTAATTTCTATACATTAAGAGTATTTGTAGTTTATTGTGTAAATGTGTAACTACATATTTTATGGTGTAAAAGACATTACAGACGTTACACTTTTGTAATGTTTATTTTCTGTTTATTTCAGTCTACAGAACTAATGGAGAAAAACTTAAGAAATAAAACTGAGGAAGAAAAGAAAACAAAAGATAAAACATCAATCCTCAACAAAACTTCTGGAGTTTCCCTTCTTCATTGATGTTAACTATCTGTCTAGCTGTACAAAGCTGACGTCGTATTACGAGGGCAGAATAATATGGGTCTGCGGAGCTGCCCGGTGTGACTTTGATCACGGAGCGGGAGACAAACAGTTTGAATATATGTGTTTTTTAGAGGGAATATTTGAATGTCATTTTTGAGCAATTTTGACAGCCCTAGCATGGATAGGACAATGTTACGTTTTCAGAGGTTACTGTAACTTGCTTTAGGCGTCTATGTAATTGTAGGCCTCATTGTGAGGCTATTGTGGTGCCAATGCAATTTCTTTTTGATGTGTAGGCCTTAATGAATAATTTCAAACAGTGATGTTGAGTCAGTGTTTGGTCTTTTCAGTTCAAAAGTGTAATTCGGCCCGCTGAGGTCTCACTTGAAAAAAATCTGGCCCCCTGACCAATTTCACCCTGGCATCCCTGACATAAACCGATATGACAGCACTGAACTTGAACCCCAAAAGAACCCACCCTAACTGTGCCTTTGCTTCCCCAACTGAAGCAAACTGCAGTTCCCTATATAACTTGTAGATCTCCCGATAGACCATTCTCTCACTAACTAACTTGGGAGGGCTCCCGATCAACTTTGTGTGCAGAAATTACACTATTAATCTATAAACCAAACCAGTAAAAGTGGTTATAAATTGTTTTATATAAAAAACTTCTGTTTTTCAGGGCAGCATCTTAGCCATAAGAGCCTCATAATCAACCTCGTATTAGTATGATTAGCGGCCAAGATTCAGGTTAAAGTTAACTTAACGTTGTAGCTGTCTGGATGCAGCACATCAAAACAGAGCAACTACACATATGGTCCTTTAACCTAAAATGATTAACATCTAGGCCTTAAATAAGGCGGTTAAAAAATAAAACAAAACAGGTAATTAAAATAATGTGGTAGTGATCTAAACAAGACCATACACAATCCAATATTACTCGTGGATGTGTGGGTAGATATTGAGAAATAAAGTAAACAGTTTACATATGGATTCTTGAAACTGATCTTTTGTCTTACCCAGAGTCCCAAAGTCTGTAGAAACCAAAACCAAAAGCGGTCCACACTAATGGAAACTGTTGTTCTGTTGTCTTTTCCTCATTAAAGTCAACAGTCAATCCCTGAAGACAGCGTTGCACAGTTGCCACCAGATAAACACAGACACACAGTCATTACTTCTCTGGTCGCAGTGAGCCCGCAGGAAGATGTTTACTTCGCAACACAGCGAATGTAGAACGCCCGGGCCTCTTCTGGGGTCTCAAAAAGGTGACTCTCTCCATCAAAAGTGACTCTGAGTCGGGCTGGAAAAAGCAGGCGGAACAGCACTCTTCTCTGATAAAGATCCCATTTGACACCGTTAAATGCCGATCTTTTCTTAGCGAGGTCTGGGTATACTCTCAAGGTAGTGCCCTTATACTTCACTTCGTGCTGCCTGGACCATCTCAAAGTGGCATCCTTCTCCCGGTACCAATGAAAACAAAGGATGAAGGGCCGTGGGGGTCGTCCTGCTGCAGGCTTAGGTCCAGCTGCGCGGTGTGCACGGTCCAGCTCTGGGTGGGATGGGAATACATCATCCCCCATGACATCTTTCAGCAACTTTGAAATAAAAATAGTAGGGTCGTGGCCATCTTCACTTCCTTCAGGCAAATTCAGGATACGAAGGTTGGCTCTGCGAGATCTATTTTCCAGGTTTTCAAGACGATCCAGCAGGGATGCGTTCTGGGCCTGGAGGGATTTGACGGTAGCTTCAGCGTCACAGATCCGTTGAAAGTTTTCACCCATCTGGGTTTCTGCCGCCACGAGTCAACCCTGAAAGGAGCTAACTTTGTCACGAAGCCCATTCACTGAAGCTTGCAGAGGCTGAATTAACTCTTGAATTAACGTGGCCACATCTTCCTTAAAGCTGACCCGTTGCTTAGATAGTTCTGTAATCAGTTCAGATATGGAGACAGGATCTCCGTGCTTACTGTTGCCAGGTTTTTCCGCATCGGTGGACGCAGCCACCATTGTTGCTAGCTTGCTAGCTATGCTATGTCTGGTTTCCATTTCGCCGTCGCGAGGGTTCAGCAGCTATATAAGTGCAGTACTTTACATATAAGTAGGTCCAAGCCGCTACGGCGCTTAGTACGTGTGTGTAAAACTTTGATTAATTAATTAATAAGAGAGTTGAATGGGAGCCCCCCTCACCCTACGTCTCTCTCCTACATTGCCAAACCGGAAGTCCTCGCGATCAAGCTTTCTTCGCCTTTCTTGAATTGCTTGTTGTCTGGCTAGCTTTTCAGATTCAAACTGTGCCAGTCTTTGTTTATCTTCAGCTTCTAGTCTTTGTAGTTCTGTTGTTTCCTTTTCTTGTTCGTCCAACACCACCAGACCTTCTTGAGCAGCTGCAGCTTCAGCCACAGCCTTGTTTCTTTTCACTGAGAGGATAATGGAGTTGACAGAACTATGCTTTGATTGATGAGACCTTGATAGAGAACTTATGGAATTTAGTATTGATCCAAAATCAGGCCAAAGTTCTTCCTCTTCCTCATCTGGATGTCCTGACAGTTGTCTTTGTGCCCTTAGAATAATATGATCTGAGAGTGATACACATGTGTCGACTCTTCATCACACATCTGCACATCTGGTTTGCACTCTACGTAACTTCATTGATAGTTTTAACTTCAGAACATGCAGCTTTAATGCCTTCAATGAGCTCCTTCAAGTCATCTTCTGAGACTGTGTCAGACAATATTTCCTTGCCTACTCTTGCATGATACTTCTACTTCTCATAGATAATTTTGAATCAACGCAATAAGGTCTTAAGCCTTTCTTCTTCAAGCTCTTTTCCCTTTGCTGTCAGGGTTCGAACTCTTTCACTTCTTCGTGGCCTTTCTACTTCTGCTGATTCACTCGTGGCTTCAGGTTCAGAAGGTGATCCTATATTTTTATGGCAGGATTTAGTGCTTGTGTCAGACATTTTGAGATAGTTTGAATGATTGTGTGACGTGTGATGTGTGTATGATGTATTGACTTAGATTTCTATGGGACTATGTGTTAATGCAAGGTATGGTAAGCTTAAATGTTAATAACTACAAAAATTCTTAATCACTATATGCAAGCCATGTGAGTCTGTTGCACTCCGTAAAACATGGACAAATGACCACACAGTGATTCGGTGTTTCCTTGACCAGAGCTTTACTAAAAGTGAGTCAAATAAAATACATGACAACAACTCTGCTGAACTCGAACACATCTGCACACACTGCACTGCATGTTCACATCCCAAACCAATCAACTAAACAAGATATAACCGTGCTACAAACGTAAACAATCAAGACGCCTGGCGCATCGCTCGCCCACCTCCACCCTCAACTACTCCGAAAAAACATAGTTTCATCTTACTCAAACATTACACAAATCCCCTCCTGACAGTCAACATGTCCCACAAAAACTCTCGGAACAATGTCATTGCTCGCCCCTTCAACCACATACCTGTAAAACATGGACAAATGACCACACAGTGATTCCGTGTTTCCTTGACCAGAGCTTTACTAAGAGTGAGGAAAACACCGCGAACAATCACTCGTCTGTGGGCGTAGACCCAAATAATCGATCTCTGATCCTGCTAGATCTCGACCTACTCTGCCTTTAAATGAATTATTCCTTTTAACTATGAGCTTTTTAACTCTATTGCACTTTTAACCTCTTCAGTATAATATCGTCCTTTTTTAACCTATTACAAGTCTGCTTAACTCAATTTCTAAATACAAATGGCATCAAAGAACTGTTTTAGCATCAGCAACTTATCAAACTTATAGCTTGCTTCATTTAGAACAAGTGAAAATATTTGGAGAAATATTCAAACACAAGTATCTAAGTATAAACCTTAATTAGAGAGGGAATATATCAAAAAAATGGATTATACCACTAATGCATCAGGTAATATAAAGTTTCACATAAGCAGATCCCTTTAAACTTGATTACCTTCCATAAACATATAGATTTTCACACTTTTAGTTTCAACTTATAATGCCCCTTTAACCTTTGTGATGATAAAACACAAAATACACAATTCTTAATCTTCACTTAGAATGATATCACTTTCTACCTTTAACCCTTTTGACAATCATCAATAATAAACATCAGATTCATCCCAAAACATGTAGGCTAAATATAGTTTGCAAGGTTAATAGACCTGAGTTTTTGATTGCAGCTTTACTGTTGAACCACTTCTCACACCACTTTTGCTTGAAGACTGGCAGAGCACTTACTGGTTTTACTTTGAAAGGCTGCACTTTCGACACAGTCTAATCGCCGTTGCTGCGCCGACAATGTTTATGGACTTTGCTTCTCTAATGTGCCGGATGCTCGTTGTGGTGTTACGCTGTTCTCTTCATCTCTCCTACCCGTGTTGAGCAGGCGAGTTCTCACTGTAGCTCCCTAACAGACACGGATCGGTTTCTCTTTTACTGGCATTTATTTCGTCTCTTCTCCCATCGTTCATGCCATGAGAACTATTTGCACAAATATACAAATATATCAGCTCACAACAAAGACCTTATATGAAGTAATTAAAGGCATAAATGGCACGTTGTGTAAACATAAACAAAATGCATCACTAACACAAAGAAAAAATACCCCTGTGGTATCTTGAGGTGCTGATGTGAAGAAGTGATCACCGCTGACACGTCTTTACTTGCAATCAAAAAGAAGTTTATTTACAAGAAAGAAACTGTGTCAAAAATGTCGAATCCTAGAGCATCTCTGCCAATGTGAGATCTCTCCTCTACCGTCTCACAACCCCTCTATTTATCTGTCTCAACCCTCCTTTGGGATGTGCACTTCTTTCAATAGAGGAGCCTTCACCCAAATGGTTGATTACATACGAAATGTGACCTTTGGTCTTTTACCTTTTTAGGCAACAGAGACCCCCATACCCTGAGTCTCTTATAGCATATACAACAGAAAACAGATATATAAACATTGTCACCCCTTAAGGCACATTCTTAAACTTCAACTTGAACTGGATAGTTCAAGGAAACCTTCAACAACATCTTAGTTGGCACCCTTCTTGAACTTTAGGATGAGACACACATAGAAGAAGAACATACAACAATTTAGAATGTTGTAACATAAGGAAATGAAGTGGATAATACACTACACCTCGTTAGCCGCTTGTCATGAAAAGAGGTCCTTGATACACCTTCGGCCATGCTTAGCAGTATAGCATCAATTAAGTCTGCCGTGGCAGCACACAGGTACTAAACATTGGCTCCGGGCCAAAACACCACAGCACCGAAGGAAACAAATTTATGAAGTACATGATGAAATTAACCCATGTTTTATCTTATAACACACACATATGATTTTACTAATTTAACATTTTTATCTGAATTATTTAACAACATGAAATTATGAATTATCATTTGACACAAATACAACATCACTTACAGATTGTTTACAATAAATGATGAATGTAACCAGAAATACTTCACCCAGAAATAACCTCAGCAACAATGGTTTTTTTTTTCATTCCACACAAGGAATGGAGAAAACTCTACAGAGCAGTGTCAAAACTGTCACAAACCGGGCCGCACAGCATGACAAAAAGAGGGAGATGCACACAAAGAAGCCAATTAACAAATGTTTTATTTTTTTTTAAAAAACAGACAATAAATCTAGGAGAACCTAACAATGGCATGTGTAATCTGTAGGATCAGCAGTGTAAGTGAGTAAAGAAGGGTAAAGAAGTGTGTAAATGCAATGTTGTATGGTGCAGCAACAGAAACAACACAAACCAAATGCCAACCAAACCAAACAGGTGCCTGTAGGAGGAGAGAGAGAAAGAACAGAACTCCAACAGGGTTTTAAAAGCACTAGCACACAGGGCCCAGGTGTGCCAGGTTTGCTGATGAGCCCAGGTACTGACAACCCTTGGCCACACCCACCTCTAATACCTGTAAAACTTTGATCACTGTCATGTTCAGGTACATGTGAAAGTGAAAAGGGAATCATCCCTCAAGGCTTTTTTGTGCTTCCAGGGGGCGGCACAGCTGTGAACAGTTGAGAAGAAGGCCAATAAGAGCATTCGTCAGTTTCCCATCCACTTCTCCACTGTGGCGCAGTATTTCACTGTTATTTTAAGGGCACATTATCAAGACAGTAATATGCTCCTACATAGGTCGGTTCAAATGTACACTCTGCCTTTTACAAGCAGAGAGAGCTGAAAATGTGCTTAATAAGTCAAGTGGAACATTGGAATACAGCTTCAGAAGGGAGAATTATTTGTGTCATATTATGTGTTACATAACATTGACCCTGTGTCTCTTGGACATAAACAAGACTTTCTCATTTCCCATTCATCACCTAAATGTGTCCAGAGTTTCATAATGAACCAAAGATTTATTCACAGTTCTTATAATATAATATAAAAGATGTGACATAAGGATTTGTACTGTTGCTTCTTTGTAGAACTGTACCTGTGTCAGGACTGGACTCACTGGTCAGTCACAATATGTCATAAACAAAGACAATCTGCCCATCATCCAAACATAAAATTAAAACACAACGTGCAGGTGGAGGAGGTCGCATTTTAGTTTTTTTTTAGTACAAAATGTACTGTATGTCTTCATGTTATGTGCCACTCATTCATGGCCGTACCCACCACTGAGGTCAATTTTGCGAGCTCAGGTGTACGTAATTAAAGGTGTGAAATAACTTTCTAAAAATAACTTTACTTCAGTGCTGCAAAGATACAAGACAAGATCACTGACTTTCTCATTGCATGTGTATATGTGGATCTCTCTTCTGGTTTCTCCGATAACTTCAGATCCAGACGTCCGACGACTAAAATCCTTCATCTGGTTCAAATATAGAGCTGAAAACCACCAAGGTGTAAAAAGTGTATGTGGCTTAAATCTAGATAAAAGTCAATGTTGAGCTTCTGTCAGACAAACACAACACTGACATATGATCATAGAGGATATGATGTCATTGACAGGTGACCAATGAAACGGAGCATTACCATGATTAAAATCACAGATTTCACTGGTTTGAGAATTGATGGAAACATTTGGGAGAATGTAAGAACACAACTCAACAACATATAGAACACAGGTCTAGTTGTTTTTAGACATTTTAATGAGGAAAAGTTACAGATTATAGCATTTTAACCGAGATAAAGCTTGTTTCTTTGCTTAACAATACTGTTATTGTTATTGTGATTTAACTGTTTTTGGAGGGAAAAAAGAGAATATTATTAGACTGATATCAAATACACACATACATACAGTATATATATAAGATTAAAACGAGAAAATTGTTCTGTTGTTTTAGCTACTGTCACATTTCATATACCAGCTGACCATGCCCAGTTAGGAGACAGGAAGTGAAAACCATTTCATTGGGTGAGTTTGTAATGGGTCATGTTTGTTAGAGAGCATTTTGCTATAAATACAACATCTGGTATTCAAGCTGGCTTCCAGAGACAACAGCCTGCTGCAGCCACAAGGGGGCAGCAACAGATCCTTTATGAGACCACATGTAAGGAGTGTCTATTGTAGCTTCAACTGGTCAAACACTGCTTGACATTTATGTCCTGATGATAGAAGACAATATACGGTGCAGGTGTTACCATGTCCTTCAGCCTCAAACTCAGTGTATGATCAGGAAGAAACATGAGCTGTCAGTGTGTGTCCATATTTAAAATAGATCTTCTCTCTCCTGGTCTGAGATCAGCATGGCTTGTTGAGAACCATAACACCCACATGTGATCCAGTGAGTGGAACCAGCAGCTCTCTTGTAGAAAGGAAAACAAAGTGTTGAAAATGTGGTTGTCAAAACAGCAGGTGCTTACATCCACATCACAAACCAGCATGCAGTCCACTGCAGACAGCACAGACCAGATCAGTTACATGAGAGCTCTGGAGATGGTGGATCAGCACCTTGCACAGAAGAGGCTTATATTATATATTATGTTACATTTCTTCGGTCTGTAAGTGATGCACTCTACTGTGTGTCTGTGATGTAGTTAATTTAATCACTGTACAGTTGTTGGACTGCATGTCTGTGGTGTAGAGCTCCTGTGTTTAACTGTGTGTTCACTTCTGGCTCTGTTGACACAGCAACAGCCAATCAGGGATTAACATTCCACTTGGAGGCCAGAGGTCACCATGCTAATTGGCCACAGTGTTTCAGAGAGTCTGAGCTTCAAACAGAGGCAAAAACCCAGTGAGTCCCCGAGTTAGTCCCCACAGTCCAGCAGAGTCCACCTTCAGTCAGGACAAACAGGTCAGGTTTGATCACAATTCTCTGATAGCAGTTCAGATCCAGTTAAGTGCCAGTATCACTGATCTACACTCAGTTTATTGGTTGTAATAAACCCTCCTTTACCACAGTTAGGGTTCAGTCTGTGTTGATTCAACTGTGTGATCAATTGTTGAACTGTATTACATCATACAGAAAGGTGTTTCAGTTATGTAGTCTACCATCATTGATGTGAATGGGGTAGACACAATAATAGAAACACCTGTTGGTATAATGTACTGCAGTTCTCTTGGTAACAGTGCAACTGATTCTCAGGGTCTATGAGAGTCACAGTGAAACAGACACTGTGTTTGTCCAAGTAACATAAAGTAGTGGTGCTAGACCTGGAGTCTGGCTGTCACAGTGAAGCAGAACACTCAGCACATTGGACTGTATGTTGTGTTCCACTGTATCGTTTACATTCGCACAGATCTCTGAGCAGTTTGATGTCATCACTTGCTGATGGACTGTAGTCCAGCTGTCACACCAGTCTGACCAGTCTGGCCTTCCTCCTAAAGCCCAGGAAATAGCTAATGGGACCTCCCTCCTCCAGGTCCTGGCTACACCTCCAACAACAGCAGCGTGATAGGTGGGTCATACTGTGCAGATTCATTTCATTTGGGCTTTTCAGACCTGTTGGTACATGTACCACCCCATCTGACCTCTCACCTGACGTCTGCTCCTGGTTACCAGTGCAGCTGACACCTGCTCCTCTTGTCTTGATGGCAGCCCTGCAACCTCCTGTTCCTGATCTCCTGTTAGCAGTCTGGCCACCTCAACCTCCTTGTTTCCAGTCGGCAGTCCGGCTGCCTCCTGATCCCCAGTCACCAGTCCAGCCAACTCCTGCTTGCCCTCCAGAAGGGTTCTGCCTGTGGTTTCACCCTCCAGCTCACCCCCTTGACCTCCGGAGAGGCCTGGCCTTCGCCATTGGCATTGCCTCCAGAACATCTCAGTCTGTTTGCTCGGCCTTCAGGCCATCCTCCTGATCTGCCATGTCTGTCTGTCCTGTCTGACCCATCAATCTGAAGTCTTTTGCTGTGTCCCTGCTGCCCCTGTGATCTTTAGCTTCCTCTCTAGCCCCATTTCTCTCCTTCATATCAGTTTGGTTTGGCTAAGTTCCCTGTGTCTCTTGCTCCTGTGTTCCAAGTGTTCTTGGATTTTCTGGTTTTGCCTTGTTTTGTGGATTGCTTGTAAGTGACTTTTTGTTTATTAAAACACCCTTTTCACCAACTCCCTTTGTTTGTCTGCATTTGGGTTCTCATTACTTGACCTGACATGCTCAGTCCATCCTGCATGAAAAAAACTGTTGGAGCAGGAGGAACATTTTTCTAAGCTTAGCTGCTGACAGATGAAGTTCCCCCTGCAGCACACTGAGTTCATACCACCCTTAAACTGATGTGCATTTTGTCTGTACATGAAACTCAGACCAGGATTTCTCTGATGTTTCCATCAAGTCAAGTATTGTCACATTAACATCAAGCCTGTGTCTAAATGTGTCTGCTCTTCTGTTTGTGTATCTGTCAGGTTTTTACAAAGCCTGTGATGTGTCCTTCGTCAGCGTGCCAGGTTCTCACGGCTGCCTTTCCCCCCACCTGTGGAAATCAAAGGCTGGCATGACTCTGATCCAGGTCTCTGGCAGTCTGCAGGAGGTGGTGTATTTGGCCTCTTGGCTTCGGTTCTTATTTGTTTTACCAGGATGAGTCTATCTGGGAAGCTCTTTAAAACATGAAGCTGCTCTTCTCAGCTGTTTCCAGTTTCACATGATGATGAGTTCTGATCATCACAACACAATCATAACTGATAACAGGCCTTCTAGGTGTTTCAGTGGTTTGCAGTTAGTTATCATTCAGTGGGACTTTGACTCCATGATGATGATTATCATACAGAAAATGAATTCTCCACAATGTAAATCACAGATATTTGAACTCAAAACCCCAAAAGGTGACATTTTGTTATGATGAGGGACAAGGCTGAGGTCGAAAAGTCAAAATAACCTCCTCTCTAACAACTTCTCCTCTACCTCGATGGAAGACATCATGAGGTCAAGGAAAGATGTGAAGAAGAGTTCATCAGGACTTAGGAAAAGAATCTGACTGCACTTCCACTAATCTTTTTTTATTTATTTATTTCATCACACATGGATGATAAATCCTCCTTTCCTAACCACAAACACAAAACAGGACTGAAATGTTGATATAAGATAAAGATATACATGTAGAGAAATATGAGCCATTGAAATAATAATTCAATAGAAATAAGGAACTGAGCAAGAGATCAGAATAAATAATATTCAGACATAAGTACATAGTTTGCTGATATAAACACTGGAGGGGATGTAGTGAAACAACAACACGTATAGACTATAGTATTTTGTTATGATGATGTTATTATTAACTATAAATTCAGTCTGTTTGTTCTTCATGATGACTCCTGACTGATTTAAAGAGAATAAATCTATATTTATGGATTAGGGCTTCAGTCGATCAGACAAGGATTTGCATCAGTTCTGGATCAAGTCACAAACATAAAACAGCTGCTCTGATGTTTCCACATTTATGTGGGTCTGCACTGTAGTGAAACAATGGTTTAAATGTTGCTGCAGCAAAGAATTGTGGGATGGCATTTCTCCTTTCCTTCCATAAAGGAAGGTCCAGTGTTTCCTATGGAAAAGGAGATAAGACAGGAAGCATTGAGAATCCTTTCCTCATCATTTAGAGAAGTGGAGCAGCTGTGATCATGGTTGTTGCTCAGATACTTCAGCTCACTTCCCTCAGTTTCAACCTTCCTTAGCAAAGAAGACTTTTTGACTGCAGCCCAGATATCTTCTCAAGTCATTTGTCTGATGGGAACAAGTAATTAAAAAGGCATTAAGACCAGAAACAGCTGTGTTTCAGATAGTGGTGACATGATGATGGTCACAGCAGAGATAGAAGGAGATGCAGTGGTGTGTACAGTATTTCTGATTGTAAACCAAAGGAACCATTTACACAACAGAGAAGGAGGTAGCAGCTAGTATTTGACCCCAGCAGGCTAATAACAGCTATGATTATGTTCCAGAAAGCACCATTATTTTTACACCTTTGTAACACTCCATGAAAAATGATTGATGTGTTAAAAAACTACTGTGATACTCTATAAGTTATTAGACCTAAGGGATGAGCCTCAGTCTGTCCCTCATGAACTCACCCTGTCTCTCAGTCTGACATGCTGTGTGAAAGATGAACCAGATGTGTCTCTCAGTGTCTTCATTTGACCTTGATGAGCTGACAGTGACAGACGAGGCTGGTGGTGATGGTGGCGGTGGTGGTGGTGGAGTCGGACTCCTCATACACACATATTGTGTATACTGTATATTCTACAGCAGTGTTATTTATGTTGAAGTAAAGACTGACTTTATGAACATGTTGGATGAGTCATCTCTTTAAAGAGTCAGAATCCTGAGAATGCACTCAGGACCATGAAAGAAGCTCAGGTCCTCTCCTCTGTGTAAGTGCAGTGTTGATGTCCCCCACCATGTGAATGGGTCTCTGTATGAGGTCTGCTTCTTCTAACTATGCCCATTGTCTCCTTTGATTGACAGCAAGGCTGCTGATAAAGCAGTGAGGATCAAGGTATCCTGCTCTGCTGCCTACAAGAAGCTCTGCAGCTAGATTACTTTACCCTAGAGTCAGAGAGAGAGAGAGAGAGAGAGAACGACTTAAAAACTGTTAAATAACAAAGCTGCATCATTTCAACATCTGGGAGGAGTGAGACAGACGGCTGATAACAACAGCTGATATAAATAAGGTGTTGTAATGACATCAGCTGTGCTGTATCATTATGTAACTAAGGATCATAATAACCAGCTGCACAAACGAACTATAGGCTCGTTTTTTACAGGACGGTCATTTGAAGATGTTTGTAAACACGGGTTAACCTGCTGAAAGGCGACTGACTCCTTTTACACTGCAGATGAGTTTGCTGGAGAGGACACACACAACTGCAAGGAGAGATGTCATCACATGCACTGAGAGAGCACACACACAGACAGTGGAGAGAGAGTGAACTGCTAGCTGCCGTGCAGACTGGTAAAACAGACCCGTCTCGTCTCACCCTCAGGTTGCTGGTCCTGTAAAAGTGTCGGAGCCACTGAGTCAGACGCTTTGATCAGTGATTGTGTGTTTTTAAAGCTTCTTTCAGGGCTGCAGCTCACTCTCAGAGGAAGGTGTAGTTGCTGTGTTCCAGGTTTAACAGCACCGTGCTGGACAGGTGACAGGTGAGTTTACAGTGTCTGTGCTCTGAAAGACGTCACAGCAGGAAAAACTGAGAAAAGTGTTCACCCAGGTGTTATGTTGACCTCAATGCTGATCAGAGCCAGAGCCGATAAATACCTGGGACTACTGCAGAGTAATGCGACCCATATGTGGATTTTGATTGAAACCTTTTCCATTGCTGAGGTCTTAGCGGGTTTCTTGACCAGTGGAAAAGGGGCTACAGTCTGCTCTCTGTGAGCTAATCAAGCAACTCAACATATAAAATTGACCACAGCAGCAGGGGTAGCCCTATAATCTCCAATGATGCTGACTGACTGACTGACTGATGATATTTCCACCACTGGTGAGTGGAGTGCCGAGCCGCAGTCCACTGAGAACTGCAGGGAAGAGGAGGAGCACTTCCAATACACTGAGCCTTGCCTCCATCACAGTAATCAAACTATTTTCATTCCATGTATCATTATTACTGAAGGAGGCAGAGGAATAACTAAACATAAGACACACTGAGCAGAAAGAGCAGGAGAGAGAGAGGGAGAGAGAGAAGTCATCAGTAAGAGGCTTCACACTAACGGCTATGAACAACTATACATATCAAACAAAGGGAATTAGACATAAAGACCTGCCTCTAATAAAAGTCTGTTACGTTCTGGAGTTGAAGTAAATAAAGACTAAACTATTGTGGATCCAAATGGAGGATGTGCTCTGTGTGAGAAACTACATAAGAAAGATAGTCTGTCTCTTCTAACTTTCCCTCTGAGTGATCACGTTACAGTACATACAGCTGAAATCACAGCTCAGTCTTTGGTGGTCCAGACATATACTAGGTTTAGACCTAGTATTGTTATACACAAGACTTCATGTGTTTGTACAGGTTCATCTTCATCATGAACCTGTCAGGTTTCTCTTCTTATCTTTCTGCAGTCATCCCTGTGTGGAGGCCTGTGCCTGTGCCATCCTCACTCAGTCATTAGCTGCTACTTGATCCTCCGGCTAACTACCTTATAATTATGTGAGACGACTGTTTGCAGATCTGAACTTAGAGTGGAATCCAGTCGTGCTTGAAATCTCCACATAGATCCAGTGATATGTCAGCAGGAGATCCAGGATCCTTATTACACATCACCACATGATTGTCATGTAGATGTTTGATCCTGTGGATGTAGATAGTCATCTGACAGTCTGTAGGATATCTGTGACATGGAGAAATCTGCTGCAGACGTCCGCTGTCTAATGATTCTGGTGAACAGCTGCCACACCTGCCTCCAACTACTTTCCTGCCCCTGGTGTTCCAGTTAGTTGACCCCATGTATATGTACTTCCCTGTTTCCCTTTCCCAGATTGTCTTTGTTCCAGTGTGCTCATTGTTGTTCCTCCACACCGGAGACAGTCATAGCCAGAGGCATGTTGTTTTCAAGTTGTCTGCTGGTCTGTCCAATATTTCAGTAACACCTTGACAGAACTTCTTCCAATTTGGAACAAACATTCACTTGGACTCAAGGAAGAACTGATTCGATTTTGGTGGCTACAGGTCAAAGCTCAAGGTCAGTGTGACCTCACAAAACACTTTTTAGCCATAACTCAAGACTTCAAACAGCAATTATAACAGAATCTCACACAAATGGTTCATATTTTATATGACAAACAGTTAGGCCTGCAGAGAAGTTCTCTGGACCTGGACTCAGGACCTGGACTTCCCCTGAGTCAGGAAATAGGTGGAGGAAATCATTGCATAGCCATCGCACCCTGGAAACAAACTGTTCCAGCCTCTTTCCTCTGGTCGGCGCCACAGAACACGACGAAACAACCACGTGACCTCAGTTCATTAACACAGTGTGAAAACATACAACTGTATATACCGTGCATGTGTTCCATCAACAGACATACACCATTCACATACTGTATTTATACTGTAGATTGTTATATTAATAATACAACATTTAAATCAGGATGTAGTCACATCCAGCTCTAACAAACCTAATGGAAACAGACACATACAGAGACTGAATCTCTTCATTTAGCTTCAGTTAGCTTCAGTTAGCATGAAACACTAATATTCTGTAGACTGGAGACATCCCACCCATCTGTCACCACAGCCACTAAATAATATCACATTTACATCCGTTTCTTCCTGTTGATCCTCTCAGCACAAATCAAACCTCTTGTCTGATGTTTGCACATTCCTCTTCACATGTCTTCAGGCTGCACGTTTCATCTGCCCCTGATTTATGTGTTCATCACAGCAGGAGACCCCTCCCCCTACACACACACACACACACACACACACACACACACACACACACACATCACTGAACTGTTCTGACCTGTAACTTGTCACTTGAACCAATTTTTATTCGCTCACACTCTTTTACAACAAACATATCAGTTGACATTTCAGCTGCTTTCATCTCTTTCTCCTTGAATGACAGTTTCAATGTTTTTAGTATGTGGGAGGAGGGGGAGACGCCACAGGAGGCATCTTGGCCCAAATATGTGTTTTTCACATGTTTAGAAATATTAGAAAAAGTATTGTGATATGTTGTTCCAAACAACTGAACAGTTTTTCTCTTGAATCTGCAGCTTCACCCGTGTCCGAACACTGATTCTTTTAAAACCCACATGGACTAATAAGAATCTCAGCAGAGAGATGAGAGATGCACATTTACTGCACGGTGGCAGCTGTGAACATAACTGACATGTGTTGGGGAACAGGCTGAGGTGGGAGGGTGACTGTCTTCACCTTCATGCAGCTGCAGTTCTTGATTTGCTTTCCTTCCTGTTTTCCCTCGCCTCACTACCAGATTCATGCTTTTGTCCTCATGCTTATTTATATTATATATGTCATTGTACAGCTCAGTGATCTGCTGTCAGTGAAATGTTAGGATGATCAATAAATTGTGATCCCGAGTAAGAGCAGTGTGCAAGATATTCTTCTTTTCAAATATAAAGAGAATTTAATTAAACTAAATTTTCTGTATCTGCCTTTATAATATAATAATGCCTTAATATATTTTTTCAAGCAGCTCCTCTATGTGCATCTAAATCTAACACTGAAAATATTAATTTCATGCAGGCTGTTACCGACTGGCTCTTATAATGTAAGTCATTTACAATGTGACAATGTTGAAATTATTTAGTTATTTAGGTTTTTATTATTATTTAAAAATTACACAGTTTTTCATGTTCTTCTTATTTTTAAAATCCTATTAACGTGAACATCTGGAATTTAAAAAATATCTGTATATTCATACATTTTTGGTTGGTGTCAGATTATTTATTAGGGGAAAACAGGGATAGTTGTAACATGGGTCAGTTGTAACACCTCCAATTTCCCCAATCAGGAACAAGTGAGGAATCACCTGATTATCTCTATACCTGCTCAGTTCAGTCCTTTTTCCACATGTGAGGAAGAAGCTCAATGTGACAGACAGAGACAGTTTTTTTTAATTCATGTTTGTAACAGCACTGTCTGCTCTGTAGTGAAACTCTTCAAACGTATGTCATGTTTATTGTGTGTCTATGTAGTGTTGAATAAAAAGCTTTCAATATCAAGTTTTTGTCATAATCCTTATGTTATACAGTTACATTTCACCCCAGGATATGTTACAACTCACCTGGACTATGAGGTGAATTGTAAAATTTCACTCCTGGTGTTTGAGACTAAAACACAGACATGTTCTGTTTGTGTTGCAGATATATCACCTCCACCTTTTAACAGCAGACACACGCAACTAGTTTGTATCACATTTTGAACACTGGATTGAAAGATACAGACAGAAATGTCAAAACTGTTAACTACCATCCCTGGTCTCCCTAGGTGATGAACACTGATTGGAGGGGCCCTTGGCTATTTTTTTGCCCAGGGCCCCAGTGGACTCTGGAATGGCCACTGAATATGAGCTGTATTCCTGCATCAATAATCCAAAAAAAAACACATGATAAAACTCAATGGTCAATGGTTTCTTCTCTGTGACGGATAAATGCAGCGGTACTCATCTTCCTCAGGAAATGCAGATGTTACTTGTCTCCAGTTGTTTTCCTCCAGCTCCTTTATCAGACCGGAGGTAGGGCCGCCGGAGCCACCGCCCACAGGACCGTCCCGGCCAATGAGAAGCGGGCTGAGCGACGACCACTGATAGGAGCGGAGCCGCACTTCACCTCCGTCTCCTTCCCTCAATGGAAAAAGGTTTTCCTCCTTGAGTGTGACCGAGCCGATCCGCCAATGGGACAATAATCCTGAGAGACAACAAACAGAGAGTGAGGAGACTTTCTGCACCGCCTCGGGACCTGAGCCGCTCTGACAGCTGGAACCTCTCTGCTCAAGTAAGTGCTTTGATTTGAGCTGCAGCCGGAGCGCGGTCAGGGATCAGTCCGGCTTCTGAAGGAGAGCCTCAGTGGACAATGCTCCAATAGAAATCTCTTCTAAAATCATTGTGTTCAAACACCCGCAGCACCAGTGCAGGCAGGGGGGGCTGCTCTGTGTGACCCATTTTGACCTCCTCACCAGCTCCATCACATCCACACTGAGCTCTCAACATGAATAAATGATTCAGTGGCAGCAACAAAATCCAACACAGCCCATCTTTCATTCTTTCTTTCTTTCTTTCTTTCTTTCTTTCTTTGCAGAAAAGAACCTCAAAGGATTTGAAGCTTTTATTTAATAACTGATTTTTGTGATGAAGCCTCACAGACAAAGAAGGACCCTGCTCATGAATCACAGTCTCTCTGAATGTGTTTACTTGTATTCAATGATTCTAATGCGAGAGCATCAGTGTTGATCTGCTCTGAATGTTTCCATGAAGCTTCAGTTTCATGTTTGGACAATTTTCGAGTGCTTGAACACGGTGTCTGTGTGTGTGTGTGTGTGTGTGTGTCTGTGTGTGTGTGTGTGTGTGTGTGTGTCTGTGTGTGTGTGTGTGTGTGTGTGTGTCTGTGTGTGTGTGTGTGTGTGTGTGTGTCTGTGTGTGTGTGTGTGTGTGTGTGTGTCTGTGTGTGTGTGTGTGTGTGTGTGTGTGTGTATGTGTGTGTGTGTGTGATAATGAGTAGCAGGCGGATCATCGCCTCACCTGGTATAACGTGTCATGAGGCCATATAAAAGATGTTTTGGGGGTGGGTGCGATCAGAGGCAACACCTCCACACTATGGCGGCTTTGTTTTGCAGGCTCAGTCTTTCTATCAGTGTTCGTGTGTTTGTGTGGGAGCAGTGTGTGTGAGAGCAGTGTGTGTGTGTGTGTGTGTGTGTGTGTGTGTGTGTGTGTGTGTGTGTGAGAGTGTGTCACTTAGTGTCCTGCTGCCCTGCATGGAGCTCCTGTCACTCTGCCCTCTGTCACTGCAGCTCAGTGTGTGGATGAGGGCTGAGGATCAGAGTCCAGTCCTGAAACGCGGCGTCACATTCATGAACTTGTTCTTTGATCATTTGGATCCTGCTGGAGAGGAAAACTGCATCCGTTTCAGACAGGTGTTGTAGTGAAGCTTGAAGTGAGTGATCCTGTTGGTGCCAGGACATAGGCTCACACATATCATCTGTGTTAGTGTCTTGAATGTTTGAGACAGGCTGGAGCCAATCCCAGAGAGGCGGGGTACCGGTAGTCCATCACAGGGCTGACATATGGACCATTCACACACACATTCACACCTATACAGACAGTTCAGAGTCACCAGTTAACCTGCGTGTGTTTGGACTGTGGGAGGAAGCTGGAGCACCTGGAGAGAACCCTCACAGGTACAGGGAGATCAGAAAATCACTACACTGATGGAATTAAACATTAAGCTGAAAAGCAATTCTGAAACTGCATGTGATGTTTTAAAGGTCACTTCATGAAAACTATGAGGTGAAGTAGTAAATTAGTAACAGCATCATTAAGTTATAATATTCTGCATGATATTATATCTATATATAACTATATATTAGTTATATTATAAACAATCAGCCACCTTTAAATGGACTTGGTTGCATTTTTCTTTTCACACTCAGTTTGTAAATTTACCATTGACCTGATGTCAGTTCATGTTTGTTGCCTTCAGGCTCAGACTGAATTATATTATTACTAATGATAAAGATATTTTTGTCCCTGTAAATCCTGGATTATCAAAGTGGTGTCATACTGTTTTCATCTAATTATTACTGAATTTACCAAATCAAAAATATATCAGTGAAAGTTTTTCAACACGTGAATCATTTTATCTCTTATAACAACCTTTCTTAGTTCACACTTTGTTTTCTCTTAAACTGATATTTTCATTATAGATGAATAAAAGCCTAAATAAAAAGTCATTAATATTCATTAAATGCACCACAAATAATATTGAAAATAAATACAGATATTTACTCATTAATGAAATGTGATGAACTGATAGTTTTAATTTTCTTAATTTATTTAGCTTTGTATTAATTCCCCTACTTATTTACTTTCCCATTTGAATTTTTATTTTATTTATTTATTTGTTTATTATTTATTTATCTATCCATTTATTATTTTGCATTTGTGTTTTCCCCCTACTTATTTCCCACCAACTTATTTATTTCTGTATTTTCTTTTTACATGCATTTCTGCTTCATTATGCAAATGAGGGGAAAATAATAAATGGATAGAGAAATAGATGATAAATAAATCAATAAACAAATAAATAACTGAAATGTTACTTTAAGTGAGAAAGTAAATAAGTAGGGGAATTAATACAAAGCTAAATAAATAAAGAAGTACATTAAACCAGAAATGAGTTTATGACTTACTTATTTATATTAATATTATGTTTGGTGCATTTAATGGCATTTTGATTTATTTATCGAGTCATTTCTTTATTTATATTTGATTTGAGCAGCTTCAGTCCTCCATATCGCAAAACGTTTACTGTAACAATAGATGATGCGTGTGTGTGTGTGTGTTGCCAGCCTCAGACCTCACTTCTGAACCTTGTGTCTTGTGTGAAGAGGCTGTAATTTGCTGTGAAGTGAAGCTCTCTGTGTCTCTGTTCGATCAGCATCACAATAAAGTTTCTAAATGGAGACTATGAACAGCTCTGCTGTCGCTCCAGGTCCGGGTCCAGCTAGCCCCCACTGCGGGGCCCCATCCAGCTGATGGGCGTTCTTTAAGGATTAATTCAGATGAAGCTGTGTACCCTGTGTACTGGATCAGGACAGTGTTGGTCTGGTGGGCCTGCAGGACAGTAACACCTGCAGGCTTTACTGTGTGACTTACTGGTGTATTTTATTTGTGGTTAAAAAGCAAAGCAAGAGGAAACTTAGAACCAAACCAAGACATTTTTAATTCATTTCTAGTTGTCTCGTGTTATCTGTGTCTGTGGACTTAACTTTTCTGGTATGTGAAGCTGGCTGTATGTCACCATGGTAACCTGCTCTGGAGCAGGTTAATTTCAGAGGATCAACAGCCTGCTTACTGACCAATCAGATCACTAGAAATACATAGTCATTATCAGACAGGATCGAGTTTACTATAGAGACATAAGTAATAAAGAGTATAGAAACACTGCACCATCATAGAAACAGGACTTCACCAGGTCTCTATCAGTTCAACTATTCAATGGGGATTTTATTTCAATTTAATTTTGAATGCGCCATAAACGTAATCCTCCTCTGTTGTATTGTGGAGGCAGAAATCTACATCTTTATTTGTATGAATGTCTGTTTATCTCACCATCATTTACATCCAGTCCCTGCTGATTGTGGCTCTGTGAGGCTGATGGCTCTGTGTATAAATTGTGTTAGTGTAGCAGTAGTGATGGATGGGGCCTGGGAGCCACCAGCCCTGCTGTGTGATGGATGAAGTCTGGAGCTCTGACACTGACAGGGCTGAGAAATGGGCCGTGGCCTGTTAGGGAAACTGTTCACACTCATTAGAGCAGACACTTTCCATTATGGAGCCTTGTGATGGGGGAAACCCACATCTGTGGCTGCCCGCTGTGGGAGGGGCTGCTCCCAGGTGTGTGATGAAAAGGTGATGAAGGCCATTTTCCTCAGTCAGTGCAGGAGCATATGATGCCTGTGATATTCAGACTGTGCTGGTTTCAAGACCATTATACATGCTGACACCCCCTCCTCATTAGCTCTGACCTCTGTGTGTCAGAGCTGATTCTCATCTGAACACTCTGTAGACTGATGTGGAAGTCCACATTGGGTCTGTGTTTGAGTACAGTTAGTTTAATGTCAGAGCCGTCGTTAACATGGAGGAGTCCAGTTATTTACTTGAGCTGTGCAGTGATAACAGAGTTAGAGGTGGGAGCTGAACCCTGCTCCTGAAATTCATTATCAGTAACTCAAAGAGGTCTGGAACCTGAACTCTGGTCCACACATTACAGATGAAATGATTTTTGTGACTAGTTTGTGTTTAACAGTGGAACATAGTACTGTAGCTGTGGAGTAATGCTGTGTCAGGCTGTATAGAGCTGTTTTAGCTGCTGAACATGTTCATTCAACTTTAGTTAAAAATTTTCATCATGTGAGTTGTAGTGTAGTTCAGCTGCATGTTTGTCAATGGTCAGGATCATGTCATTTGTTTTTGCTCCAGAAGCAACAACCTGCAGGAGCTCAGGACAGTTGGAATGTCTTCAAAGCAGCGGGTGTGTATCAGTGTGAGTGAGCAGTCATGCAACATCTGTCTGAGCTGAAACAAATGACAATGGTCAAAGACTAAAACACAAAATAACTTTGTCAGTCAGCTTTACTTGATGATCATGCTTGTGAGCGACCAGATGTGTGTGTATCCGTCCTTCGAGCAGATCCAGCTGCTGGCGGAGGTGTGCAGTCCAGTTTATGTGTCAGGTCCAGAGAGTCATCGACGTTCTGAAATAAAGTGGAATTTTTCAGCCTCTGTTTCCTCTTGAAACTGCATGGCACACAGCAAAATGAACCGGTTCCAGCAGCTAACTACATCTAACTAGCAGATGGACAGGACTTGGTTATCTTCAATAAACTGGGTCCAGTGGTAATGTAAGGAAACAGGTCCTGTGTTCTGCAGAGCAGAGAGAGGTCACTGTGAGCCGTGGCTCATTGATTATGAAGATTACATCACAGGTCACCAGGTTACCCAGAGTGCTAATTATAAAGTGACAATCAGTGGACCCCACTGATTGTCACTTTATACTATTTCTCCACTTTTTTAACTATTTCTCCAGGGTGAAAGGGAACTCGGTGAAATGAGGTTGTTGGGCACACATGGATTTTAATGTTGTTCAATGACCCAACCGGTAAAACCCCTGAATTCCTGAGTGAAAACAATGATGGTCACAGCCACACAAAGACTACTAACATGAAGTGTTTGTGAGACACAGGAGCAGAAACTTGAGGACTGAGTCACTAATGGAGTGAAGCAGGCAGATGAGACGTTAGAAATGCTACAGTCCACTTCCAGAAGATTCTTTCACAAGATTCTTCCAGACATGAACATGGGAAATATATTGTAATATTTACAATTACAGGTAAGAGGATTATATAAATGTTTCAACGGGTTGAACCTGACTCTGTCGTTGTACTCATGAATTACTGCTTCAGAAAAGTACATTAGACTCAATATATCAGGGGGTAACATGGAGGAAGTGTGGCGTAAAGAAAACATGTTCCTGTCAGCTGTGAAACGTGTCACTGATCACTCTGGTTCATGGAGGACGCTTGACAGAGAGAAACAGATTCTGATGCAGCGTCATGTGTTTCCTCTGTGACAGCCTTGTCACCACTGAGATGTTTAATGGTTCATGACAGTTTGAGGGTCACTGATTGGTGGCTGAGCTGAGCTGTTCCAAACCAGTCCAAACCAGTCCAAATTAGTCTAACCCTGACCCTGACACCAGATACATGGGGGGTAATTTGGGGTTCAGTATCTTCTGTACCATGCTGTACTACAACAGTTTAAATCAGGTGGCTGCTGCGAGGCTACTGTCAGGAAACAGTACTGTTCATAGTTTTTTATTCTGAGCATTTTCTTTAATGGGAGCAAATAACAAAGTGAAAGAGACTGACACAGAGCAGTAGTAGCATCCAGAGTGCTAAGCTCCAATAATACTTAACAATGAGGGTCATGTGACAGAAATGTGGTCATCACCTCATTGCATCATTTCACACTCTCTTCATGCCACTGTGATCACATACTGGAGGTTGTGTCAGTGGCCACTTTATATTGTATATGTTGTTTCTGTGTGAATACTCGTCAGACATATACATCTGTATCTATGTCTACACCATGTCTGACTGTTGATTCATTTATTCACAAAGTAGCAGCAACACATCATCACGTCACTGAACCCAGTCTTTCACAATATATTTGCACAATTCATCTATAATAGTGAAAATATTGTAAAGTATATCACGTGTATAGCTTTTGATGTTTTTCTATTTTTAAAACCTTATTTAATTTATTCAAATCTGTTATCTGTTGTCTGACGCCTCAGCCTGTTTCAGCACAAAATACAAAAACAACTAAACAACAAAAATGACCCCCACCCCCATGGATCATCATTTATGTGTCCGGTTGTTATCAGTGTATATAAATGTAGGACTTCTGACTCGTGCACAGCTTACTGTTGATCCTGTTGGCAGGATGTTGGTCTGGTTCATGTGCAGTGATGGACAGTAGCACAAGCCACTGAGTGAATGTGATGTATGAGAGAAGCACAGATGACTGTATGTGATGTGCCCACACAGCAGGACACATGCTCCTCCATGTCACACAGTCTGGACCCTGCTGCCAGCCGTCTGCTGCTCTGCTCTCATGTCAGGCCTGAAAGCTTCATTTACACAATCTCTTATAACATTTAGTTCTCATACTGAGCTTTTTCTTGCTCTTAGTTCACATGTTTGAGATTCTGTTGACCCACAGACATGGTAGGAAAGATAAAAACCTTTCAGAGGCTCTGAGGAAAATTTTGATTTATATTTTTCTTCAAATGTTCACATGTAGATGAAATCCAATTGTACTTCATTACTTTTTTCGTATGATGACAGAAGGTAAAATACTCTCTATCTCTGTCTGCGTCCTTCCTCAGTGTTAAAATCCTGACATGGATTAACATATGTGTAGTGACCTCCTCTGTGTTAGCATTCAGACGAGGCCTCAGCCTCCGAGAGTCAGGAGGCTGAGTCTCTGGAGACTTCTGCTTTGAAGTTTTGCACTTTACAACATGTGTAATTCATGTCTGAGTCAAACCAGTAGAGGTTGTAGTAGGAACATGGAAAAGATGAGTGTGTGTTTCTAACACACAGGTCTGCCTTAGTGTTTCAGAGGAGTAAATGTCTTAGATGACCCGTATTCGCAAAGTATTTTATATTACCACTCAGTCACAGTGAATGTTTCTAACTAAAAGTTTTCTCCTAAATCCTCTTCACAAAGCTTTTACTAACAGCTTTTACTAGCAACTCTGTTGCTATGGCTGACGTCACTTCTCATGGATGAGCTTGTTCAAGAACCACAGTGATTGGTTGATGAAAGACCAGTGTGTGCCGGTGAAAACACACTCACAACATCCTGCAGTAATAATAAAATAAACACTGAGAAATAAACAAATACAAACGAAATAATAAGGGATTAGGTGCTGTTTACAAAAGTAGTGCATTCTCCAAAATGCATCTGTATGATAAATTAAATCAAATGTATTTATAAAGCACATACAAGAACAGCAAACAGCTGACCAAAGTGCTGTACAACACCAGGAAAACACAAACAACACAGAAACAACAACATCAACAGACAATAAAAACAGCGTGACTAAACAAGCAAGCAGACTGAAATGTTTATGAGTATTAAAAATGTTTTGAGCTATGATTTGGAAGAGTGGATGGATGGAGCAGATCTGATGGATATGGGCAAGCTATTTCAAAGTGTGGGGGCTATGACTGAGAAAGCCTGATCACCTCTGTGTTTAAGGTTAGTATGAGGGACAGTGAGGGGGCCCATGACAGATGATCTGAGGGGCCTGGCTGTAGTGTAGGGGTTAAAAGGTCTGTGATTGAGGGGGGAGCTGATCCATTGAGGGCCTTAAAAACAAACAATAGAACCTTGAAATCAATTCTAAAGTGAGTTGGGAGCCAATGGAGAGGCCAGGATAGGGGTCATGTGATCCCTCCAACTGGAACCAGTCAGAAGCTGAGCTGCAGCACTCAGGACCAGTTGCAGGCGAGACAAGGACAACTAAAAGACACTACCTAACTAACCTATTAGCCACCTGTGTGAGAAGCCATGCCTTACATGGATATCCACTGTCCACCAGGTGACATCCAGCTGGAATATGGTCCTTTCATCAGGTCACTCTCTATTCAGATCCATGAATCCTGTGTAGCTCCTGGACACTGTACAATGTCTACAGCTGTACAGGCAGCATCCAGTACAACCTTGATGGTGTGATTTTGTTTTCCTGTTTACAAATACCTCCTCGTCCTCTGATGGTGCAATCATTTTTACATCTATCTCTGGCACCATTCACAGCGGGTAAGACCGACCATGAAGCTGCTTTATTTCTCTTTAGTTGTTGAACATCTAAAGGAAATGATATTGTTCTATGATGTCGGGTCGGAGCGCATTTACTGTTGGTGAGTAGATCGGCCTACAGATGGCTGGTAGATCTCCAAGTTTTCTGCATTGTAAAGTTGCGTTTTCTCTGTTGCCAAGTAACGCAGCATTGCCAAACACTTAATTTCTGCACTGAGGTTGTTTCAGTTGGTAGGAGATGTTATTGCATCCCTCACAAACTCCACAGCAACTATTATTCTCTCCTGATTGAGTCGTTTCTTTTAAGTAATTCAGCATCATTTAAGGTTTCCAAAACACTGCTATGTAGAATGACGGCATCTCTTTAAGATTCTTTATGATTTGGTCTTCAGTGCGTGAGTCCTCTCGACTGGCACAGGACTGACACACCCATTATTTTGAGGAGTTCCTCCAAAATCAGCAAGTTAGGAGCTGCTTTTAGTCTTAAGATGGAGGAGGATCTGACAGAATTGCTGGTGGAGCAGAGCAAAAGCACTCTGAGAGGGCAGCTCTGGGAGTTTGAACATGAAGACTTCGATGATGCTGATGCCAGGCCTCTTCTAGCGCTGGTGTGGGAGGTGAACACCAGCATGAAGATGAGAGACATTGGATTTGAAGCCATGAAGCTGCTCAACTCTCCAGAGGCCATGTCTCCATGTTTTCAGCATCCGCAGATTCTTAAAGGGGCTGAGGATTACACCAGGATCCTGACAGAGCAGCAGCAGGAGGCGCCCAGCAACAAGCTGCCTGGCCCACAGGACGTGGTGATCCAGGTGTTTTCCAGAGTCCTGCAGGACTTCCAGGTCCCTCCTCAAAGCACCTACTTAAATATGCCCTCCCACCAGCTCAGTGACATGGCTGTCAGCATTACAAACGCTGTTCTGGACCAGGTCTCCGCTGCTTTGTCCACTATGCTCCAACAGATCAGCTTCTCCCGCCCAGGGACAACCCTGTCCTGTCTATCAGCACCAAGGTGAGACCCCCCGATCAACGTGCTGTCATCACTGCAGTGCAGCATGATGCGACCACCAGCCAGGGTAACACAGAGCAGCAGAAAGAGGTGGAGAAAACCTTCAACGCCACAAGAGAGGTGAAGAAAAGGAGTCGAATCCGACGTGTCTATGACTGGCTTCAAAGAACAGTCCAGCATGCTCAAGGAAGACTCCACACTGAAATTCATTCTGGTTGTCTATACTTTAGATTTTTTGTTTTAACAAACAATTTCCATTGTTTGTTTCATTATTTCATTATTTCATTATAATATCATTATTATGTTATTCATTATTTCATTTTTTTGTCATTCATTATTTCATTATTATTTCGTTATTATTTTATTCATTATTTCATTAATTGTTTCATAAGTATTTCATTTATTTTTTCATTATTATTTCATTCATTATTTCATTAAAATATCATTATTATTTAATTGATTGTTTCATTATTATTTCATTCATTATTTCAATATTATTTCGTTATTATTAAATGTATTATTTAATTTCATTAGTATTTTATTCATTACTTCATTATTATTTTATTCATTGTTTTATTCATTTTTTCATTTATTATTTAATTGTTTTTTTAATTATTATTTAATTCATTATTTCATTGTTATTTCATTCATTATTTCATTGTTATTTCATTTATTACTTCATTCATTATTACCAAACATATGAATAATAAATTCGTTGTTTAATTGCAAAAAGGTTTGATATTATTGTTGCATGAGTTCGTGTAGAATGAAGAAAGTAAATCCACCAACAAGGCTCAGAGTTTCTGCTAATGAATAACAGGAGATATGGAGGATAAAGTGTCGACTACAGTAAAAAACAAATACATTCTGTTTTATGATGTATTTATATCAGAGCAGATGACTCTTTTAACGAATAAACTTTTTAAAACTTTTATTATATGGTCTGGAAAATAGAAAATATTCAACTCATTAATATATACATACCTCCATATACACTGTTGCCCATAAAGTTGGAATAATTTTGTTTTCAGACACAATCTTCTGTTTATTCCGACTTAAATGCATCAGTAATCACTTTGGAGGAGATTGACTACTAAAGTTTTGAGAAGATATACATTTTATCTGTCAAGAATAAATCACATTGTCACAATCATTTCATGGAAAGAGGTAAAAAATATTTTATTCCAACTTTATGAGCAACAGTTTATATAGAGTGAAAAAGTACATAATACAGTATATGCATATATATATATAAATATGTATATACAGCTTAATTCTAATAAAATGTAGACTAATATTACATAAGCCAAAAACAACAACAAACAACAAAATGCCTGTATTCACAAAGTATTTTATCTTAGCACTAAGAGTACTCCTAATTCACACTGAAAGTTTTGAACTAAAAGTTTTCTAAATCCTCTTCACAAAGATGCTGAGAACAACTTTTACTAAGAAAAAGTGAAAAGTCCTGAGCTAAGAGTGCGACTCTGCTGCTATGGCTGACGTCAATTCTCATGGATGAGGTAATTTACAAGAACCACAGTGATTGGTTGATGACAGACTGTCTGTGCCGGTGAAAACACATGCTTAAAAATTAAAAAAAATACAAATGAAATAATAACGGATTAGCCGCTGTTTACAAAAGTAGTGCATTTTCCAAAATGCAACTGTATGATAAGGTTTGTGTTGACCTGGGAGAATTCAATTTTAATATAAAAGCTTACATTCAATTCTCTCAATGGAAAAAAAATATCTGATGATAATAGCATCAGGGGCAGTTTGGGGTTCAGTGTTTTGCTCAAGGGTACTTTGACAGGAGGGTATACTCACTAGAGCACTGGATGTGGATTAATCCGCTGCTGCAAATTGTCCCAACAGATGCTCTGTTTCCTCCTGTCTGAGTGACGTTTGACAAAAACCTTTTATGAAATTCATTTTAATTTTACTTTTAAGTGAATCTACAGTTTCTAAAAGTTTGGGCACCTGGAGTCAAATTTCATGTTTAGTTGACTGTTGAAGTGAAAGGAAGAAAATCCACATTAGAAATAAACCTTCTTCTTCTTCTTCTTCTTCTTCTTCTTGCTTCGTATTTCATGAACTTAAAAATAATAAAAAATTAAATGTGGTTTTATGAACCAGATAAAGTAAACAACACTTTTCCATGTTGCTATGGATACCGGCTGTAGTGATGGTTGCCTTCAGCATGGCTTGGCATCATGTCAGAACCATATGGAGACAACATGGACTGGACTGAGTGTGTCCACACATTGTCCTGGTCTGTCTCAGATCAGTGAGGAGGCTGGGCCTTCGGCTGCGGTTGTCAGACTTACTTTCTGTCCTCAGCCTTGAATCTGTCTGAGAACATGCTAATTGGATTTGTTAACAGACAAAAGATGTGCGTCCTGTGAGGATTTCTGGAGCTTTTCAATGCAGCCTGAATGTTGGCCACATAATCTGAAGTGATCTGAGTGTATCACGGTTGCTGTAATCTGTGTTCAGTGAACTGTCTCCTCTACTGCAGATACACCAGACTGATGTGAGCCTGATAAACACAGTGTGATGGTTCAGACGACGTCCACTCTACATTTTCATTCTAAAACTGTTATTTTAGCTCCGTATCAGAAATAATTTACTCTGCTGTTGGTTGATTAGTTATAGAAAATACATGCGCCCTTAATCATCACATCTTGGTCTTGTTTTTGTAAATCATCTGAGTCTAGTGTCACATGCATCGAATCTATTGGGACATAACTAGTTTTCTTTGTCTAGAAAAGTAGGTGATGAGGTTATAAAGGTTCTGTAAATGATCGTCACTGCCACTGAATGTCACACTAGACCGTCACACCTCCCCCTCCGCTCTCGTCACTGTCTCAGTCAGCAAGGTGTTATGAAGCTCAGTGAAATAATATATATATATAATAAACACAACAAGAAGCTCAACTGAATAAAATGACCCTGTGAACATGAGAGCCAACTATAAACAATCCAGCTACAACCATTAGCACACGCTAGACTGGCTGCAATATGCTCCAAAGCAATGCTGACAGTTAGCCAGCTAGCGATAGCAATATTTACCAAACACATAAATAATAAGGATAACAGCAGGTTAGCTTTTGTTATCATGTCTGCTGTAGCTGTCACTAATGAAAACAGACATGTAACATTATGAACCACCAAGTTACTGACACATAGAGAAGAAAAACCAGTTCTGAGTCCAGCTGGACCCTTTAGTAGCTCGCAGGGTTCTTCTCTCAGTAAACCCAGACCAGTATCAGCACCACGGTAGGACTAAGACAGAAATTCAGCCTTGGACTGATCCACTGATGGAGCGGTAAAAACTTTAAAAACTTTATGGGTGTTTTGACGGTCCACTGGCCTACCAGGATTTGAGCTGGTAGTCCTCATGTCCAGTCCTCCTGTGCTCTGCTCTCATCTCTTTCTTTGCCTTAGATGTTCTCAGATGAAAACATGGTTTCTTCTTCCTTGGAGGAAATTCTGGAAGGTCACTCTGACCTGAACGCTGCACTGTGACATCTGACCTGTGGGCAGAGCCTGTGTGTTTATAAAGGTGGGGAGAACCAACGGTTTAACAGGAGGGACTCACATGCACTAACATGCACATATACATGCACTAACATGAAACAAAGAACAGAGAAATTCAGATTACAACACACACACAGAGGGGGGGTGACTTTGTTCTCTGCTCAGGACACCATAACTCCACTATATCTTTACGTAGAAAATAGTTGTTTCCTGCTGTATTATTGTTTAAAAGCACGTTTGCAGATTTTTATTTTATGACAAATAACCCCTTCTGATGAAAATCAAGTGTTTAACCTTGTTAATATCCATATACTTATATAAGACATGATGAGTGAAATAATCAACACCATGACTGAGTGTTTCCACCTTGAACTGCAGTGAACCAATGAGAGTCTCATAGACACAGATTCAGACAGCCAGGGTTTCATACGTCACAAACCTAAGGAACCAATCCTGTCAACTTGTGGGGACGGGGGGCGGGGCTAAATACACCCGAAACCATGTAAGTACAGAGAGCATTAGCACAACCACTAACACTGTGTCAGCCACTGCCAGTTACAAGCTAACAAACAACATAACCAAATAAAAGATGCTAACTACGCTAACTGTTCTGATATGTCTTCTGGTCTCAACAGACTCCTCATCTGAGTCTGGGTCTGACTGAGGCTCAAACATGTGGCTGAGTCTCTCTGATGTTTCCTCCTCTAACCATCTTGATGCTCTCTGCTCTTTCACCTGTCCACCTGGAGCAAACAGGTGGTGGGCGGGGCACAAGGCCTGATCCAGGTTTCTCAATCAGGAAGTAAGAGGAGATGAGCTTCACACCCATGTGTGAAAACCATGTTAAACTAAATATGAATCATAGCAGAGGATTTTTAAGGAGTTTAATACAAATGGAGAGGAACCTTAAATATACACACAGCTCCATTGCTTCACATCGTGTCAAACAAATACCAACCTTAACTGACTAAGGTCAGATCAGTGAGGGTTGACAACATATTGTGACTGGTCAGTGAGCACAGTCCCAGCACACACCTGTCAGACACTGACAGGGACCAAAGAAACTTTTTAGATGACCCACCAGCCCATTGTGCTGTAGATCCCTTTTTTTTTTGGATAAATTACCATCAGTCTACACTCAATAACTCTTGATGACAAAGTGAAAACATGTTTAGAAATCTCTGTAAATTCCAGTGTTGGCTGTTTGCTTCAAGTCATTGTGGAGCTGAAAGGTGAACCTGGACTCTGGATCAGATTTTGTTCTGTATTTGGCTGCATTTACCCTACCCTCAGTTGTGAGCAGTCCACCCATCCCTGCTGCTGAGAAGCCCCCCTATAGCATGGTACTAACCCCCAATGCTTCACTGTAGGGATGTTATTATCCAGGCCACTCTGTCAGTCCATCACTCAGCTCTGTACATGTACCCTGTGCCCTGATCCTAGAGTGAACACACTGGAGACCTCAGATAAAGATCTTAGGTAGGAAACACGATGCAGCGGGGTCAGAGTCCAGCATGGCTGCAGACTGACCTGCTGCTTTGTGCACAGGTCAGAAGGTAGTGTGTTACAAGAGACTGTGACTCTGCAGCCTGTGGCTCTGTGGCTGTTCTTGTGACTGATCACTTTTCACCACCACAGGATACTGGCATCAACTTTCGTGACATAATGTTAGCTCTGACCTGCAGCGTGTTGTGTTGAGATGAGGCAGAAAAGCCTGAAGAGAGCAGAAGCTAAAGAAAAAGTCAGAGGGCACAGGGCTCGTCTTCTTTCCTGCTTTGTTATAAACTCATAGACACAGCTGTTTCAGGAGCTTCTGCTTCCTGAGAAAGTCATTGATGCATGAATTTCCCGTAGGGGATAAATAAAGTATATATCTATCTATCTAAAATATGTTGTCAGTGAACAGTCAGTAAATCAGGCTGTGAAACAATGAAACAACACATTCTCTCAGATAAAAAGTTAAATTCATGAGTATTACATGAACCCTTCTTCAGCACACTGTGTTTCCAGGTGTTGGGGTGTATAAAAAAAGCCCTCAGTGTCTCCAGAGGGAGCTGTGAGAAGATTGATAAATGTCCTCAAGTCTTCACTTGAATCAGCGTCGGTCTGAAGACACAGGTTTGAAAAGTAAAGAATGTGATGGTGTATAAATGATATTTCTCAAAAATATGACATCCTCCATAAAAAAAAACTAGATCAAATAAATTATGTTAGATAAATATATCCTTTACTTAAAATGAGAAACGAATAATTTACAGCTGCCAGTTACTAATGTAAACTGTTCCAGTGCAGGGTCAGTCAAGAAGCCGGGCTGAACACGTCACTTCGATGTCCAGTCGGCATAGTCCAGTCTTCTTGTGTTGTTGCCATGCTCTGACCTGTGCAGCTCCCAGTAAACTACAGCCAGTTTGAGGACCTTTGCAGCTGTAGCCATCTTCCAGGTCCTTCATAATGATCCATAGTATCCTGCCTCATGTCTCTACCATAGACTGTAAATAAAGATGGACTTAGCCTCTGTGAGGTCACCCACAGGTTTCTGAAGGCCGATTTTGAAGCTCAGAGTGAGCTGCTCCACCATCACCATCTTGGCAGTGCCTGACTCCGCCCCTAACTCCCAGCTAATCTAAAAATGGCAAAGAGGAGGGGCATGTGTGGAGCTGGAGTTGTCACTCGAAGAGGCCATCCCCCATTTATAAATACCCCCACCTCCACCCCCCGTACAGTCTGTCATGAAGGAGGAAATTAGCTTCAGAGACCAAAACTGTTTTTGTACCAGGCTGTAAACATGTTTATCTCTGCTGTAAAGTTGGACATTTTAACATGAGAGTTTATGGGGATTGACTCAGGACATGGGGACATTCTTTTCTCATACTTGAGCTTTCTCATAGCTCCTTTGTCCTAACGTGCAGCCTGTCAGACCTGTGGAGCTGTGTGGATGCTGGATGTTTTTAAATAAATATCTATATGGAGCTGATCCAGTCAGGGAGTTCCAGAGATGAATGTGTGGCCGACTGTGTGTGTGAGACAGAGTATGAACCTGTGTGGAGTCTTTGTGAGCTGCTCATTGACTCAGCTCATTGATAATGAGCCCGTCCAGTTTTCAGCAGGGCCTTCAATGCATCTGTCTGTGCTGGAGAAAAGTGCACAAAGGGCCGGAGTCAAGTGCATGTGACAAATGTTCAGATGTCTCCATTTGTTTTCTTCCATGTCAAAGCAGTGTGTTGTCTATAGGACAGGCTTTCCCATGTATCCTGGCTGTTGAATAAGCCAGTGTTCACAGAGGACTCGGTCTGGCCTGACTTTACCTGCAGGGTGATGGATGAACCTGGTCCCAGTCACTGCTCTGTTGGCTGGAGTAAACAAGGATGAAGGCTCCTCCCATCCTCCCATGGGAACGTCCTCAATCTTTAATTTATCCTCAAATTATTATGTCAACAGATAATAGAGGCTAACACTGATGAAACACAACCAACAGTAACTGTGCTGCCACTGCCCCAACCTCCACCCCGCCCACCATCCACTGCTCTGCCTCTGACTGTCAAATAAAAGCAAAAACTGACAAAGAAGAATCTTAATGTACCTGTAAGTTAGCTGTCAATATCCAAAAGGACAATAAAGTTAGTGCCAGGGTGGGGGTCTGATGGCACGACTACACAGAGAGCGTGTCAGCCATGTTTTTCAGTCATCTGTGTTTGATATAACAGATTTACTGCTCTTTTAATCAACCCACCATCTACAAAGGTTGTGTACTGGGTCATGTTTTACTGGTTCTGATATGTCTTTTACAATGACAGTGATTTTGTGTTGGGCTCTGAGCACTGCTAAAACGCAGTTGACCTATTGTCCCTACTGTATCTGAACGTCTCATGTATGACTGATGGAGAACTGCAGCATCCTGCCCACGTTACGTCTGACCACTGTTTTCATCGGTAAAATGACATCACGGGTCACCAGGTAACCAACGGCAGACTGTAAATACTGAGTCCGTGGTTGGAGCTCAGGTAGGAATCTGATAAGTGGAGTACTGTGGGAATCAATGAGTCAGTGAGGAGGCATGTGATGCCCCTACATTGGCTTTATGCTGCACTCATACACTGTCAGCAGGTCAGAAGGAGCAGGAACAGATGGTGACTGCACCGCTAACGTTTTATCACACTGGATCAACAGCCTAAATGATCTGTGTTTATTGTGTCACACTAGCTTTGTATAGCTTTAGTTCAGTGAATGGATTGAATTAGACTTAAAGTTGGATTGTATTTTAGTTGTATTTATTTTAGTTTAGTTTATTTGGATGTGACTGTGAGTGACGGAGGCTCTGCAGCCTGTTCTTTCCAGTGTTTTTAAACACTGGGTGATATAAACATACCTAAAAACAACGTTGAAACAAAATGTGAACAAAGGGGGTTGTGTGACTGGAAACACAAGTTACATGAAACGTTAAATCCTGATTCTTCCATTTCTGTGTAGGAATACAAGTCCAGACTCCAGACTGGTGCAGGTCTTTCAGTTTGATCCATCAATGACAACTGCAGAAACAAGCAGTTCTTGTAGGTTGCCTTCACACAACTGAGAAGTATAAACCACAACAATAACAGAGCAGGTCCTGTGTCACCCTGTGTTCATACTGTGCCTTTAATGATGAATGTAAGTGGAGCTCAGATGATGGAAACACTCATCACTACTACTCTACTGATGTTTTCAGACATTTGAAAACTTGAATTGTTAGTTCTTTGCTGTGGTCAAAGTGGGATTTAAACACAGGAATAAAAGGATATTGCTATATTTATGAACATTAGTTATTGATAAGGGCAGTAACAGGGAGGAAGAACAGTTAAATAATGTGTTAATCATGAGCAACAACAGAGACAGTACTGGTTACCATGTTTGTGAAAACACCAGAGCAATGACTAGATACACCACAGATCAATGTCAGATCAATATCAGATCAATATCAGATCAATATCAGATCAATATCCAAACTAGAAATCACCACAGACTATTGGAAAATAAATAACGCAGTTGTTGTTTTATTTCAAGACCATTAACCTACAGATCTCTGTGTTTTACAGGTGTGTGGTTGATCTTGACCAATCAGAGAGCTGCATGAGTGAAACCAGGAAGCAGCCATGGAGCCCTGGTCTGCAGTGGCCTGGGTCCTGCTGCTGACCATCATGGTGGATCTTCTGAAGAGCACCAACACCAGAGACTTCACTGAACAAGATATTGTATCCCTCCACCCCTCCAGTGAGTGTCCTCACACTGTCTGTCTGTCTCAGCCCACGGCAGTGTTACACACATCAGTGTCAGTCAGTCAGAGCTGATTAAAGGCTGAAGAGCTGCTCCTCTCATAACTGGTTATTGTAACATTAGTTATTGTCTCTCTTCATTTATTGATCAGTTATTGTTGCCCTGTATTGATTACGATGCTGTTAAGCCTACAAGTGTCTGTTCCACTCATTAGTTGGATTGTGTTCTGTATAAACTGTAGGGACTTTTCTTTATAATCCATCATCACTGTGGAAAATAACTTTAGACACTGAAGAGTTCTTCATTTTCCTACAACACATCAGTATGTGAAGTTAACATGAGATGTTCAGTGGCAGTTAAAGGAAGTAAAAAACAAACAATAATCATAACTAGAAAATTCCAGGGAAATTTTGAGTGCCATGGAGGCTACTGCCGGGATAGGGTTAGGGTTAGGGTAAAAAATCTTCTCTGTGTCACTGTAGCGATGACCTCACGCAGCCCTTGGCTGTCAGAGGTCAGGTCAGGAGCTGCCGTTGCCATAGCAATGTGAAAATCTGCCCAGAATTTGGCTTCCACATGGCTTCAAACAATTGTAAATTATGAGAAAACCGTTACTTCTTTTCAAAAACCGAAAACACCGTGAGAGACACTGAAGCCAGAAGTTTCTTACGGTCTCTATTTTATTCAGATATTCCTTAAAATGAGTGAGTAAGCTCAGTGCGAAGACAGAGTGAGATTCTTTTGAAAAAAAAAAGACGATTACATTAGGTGTCAATGAGAGTGAGACAGGTATTGCTGCCGGACTCGGCACCCCCGTTTAAATTTTGTGCAGACCCTGCCTGTCAAAGTTACATTTTATGAATCCCAACAACTATGTCTACATTTTCAGAAAGAATTATTTGTCTCCTTTTTACGGTTTGGCCGTGAGCTCGAGTTAAAAATAAAAATAAAGGTTATTTTTTACTGCTTCACGCACTCTAGCCAACTGACGCTGTCACTCTAACTTTGAAGAAAAAGTGATTTCCACTCCTCCTTTGAGTGCTCATAGTTTGAAAAGTTTACATGTTATGTAAAAACAGTTGCTGTATTTTTGAGAGAGCAGAAGTTTTCCTCCGTTTTATAGTTTGAATCACATTTCTACGTGCAGGTATGAGAGAGCTGGGTGACTCAGAAAAAAGATGAAATTTTGTAGAAAAAAGGTGAAATTTTGTGGGTTTTTAAAGAAAATTCCAATGCATTCCTAATGCATTATTTATTCCCAGTATTTTGGGAATAACTTTGGGAAAAATTGGAATTTTAACACCAAAAGTCATAGCACCTCTTTCGGGATCAAGACACACGTTTTGATGTATATATTACCGGGGTTTTCTCAAGGCTGCAGGACGAGTTACGAGGCACTCCTCTCAGCTATTCTAGCTGTAGAGGAGCCTCGGAGCTGAGCACCTGTAGCACTAATAAAGATGGACCAGTTTGATATCTGGCTGAATTCCAGATTTACCTCAGTCTTACTGGAGATGTGTATCATTCTATTCTGGTGTATCGTGTTGTATTGTGTTGTATTGTGGTGTATTGTGGTCCGATCACACACATGTACCCAGCTGAGTTATTGCCCTGGCTCACACACACACACTTGTCACATTTGTTAGTCTGTAGTAAGGAGCTGTGGTGAGATATGCTGGGAGTTGATGGAAGGACTGTGGTCTTGCAGGCGTTATGGATGAAGTGTTGTCTGACCTGTTGACCTCCCGCTGTCACATGGGAGGAGGTGGGGTACAGAGGAGGGGCCAATCAGAGGTCTGGTCTCGAGCCAAATGGGGAAACAAACATGCAGCCTTTTGATCCCAGCAGATGGTCAACAAGGACGCTCTCCTCCCTGGTCTTCTTCTTTGAGCATGTTCTCCTCCTGCTTCAGGTCTTCCTCTTCCTCTACCTCCACCTCGGCCTCTACCTCTGGCACAGCCTCCGCCTCTTCCTCTTCCTCTACCTCCTTCTCCTCCGCCATGGATTCCCCCTCTCACCCTCACTCTTCTTCTTCTGACTCCTTCCATTTTGGTTGAAGACAGGTGAACTCATGTGCTGCATTTTTATAGTGCTTAACCTGATTGGTGTGTCTACAAATAAGCAATTATGTGTTTGCGCACCTGATGGCTGTGTTTAACCAATTGGCTCATAGGTGTGGTAATTTCACAGTCAGTATTTTGGAATTTCAAGGAAGTGACATCATGATATACTTCTGTGTCTAATATATACAAATGTGTTTAGTGTTTTTCAAATGACTGTGTGTATTGTTTTGCAAAAAGTGTGAGGCTGACTTTGTGCTTATAGTGGTGCAAATCTGGGCCGATGTTTTGCTCCGTGAGTGTAAGGTTTTGATAACTGTGTAATACTTTTGATTTTAGTGTTTATGCAATCGAAAAAATCTTTAATGGTTTGATTTGGTCTTTTCACAGGTACTCCATTTCCTGGTGGATTCAAGTGCTTCACCTGTGAAGATGCACAAGACAACTTTGAGTGCAACCGTTGGGCTCCAGACGTGTACTGTCCTCGTGGTGAGACCACATTAGACCAACATCTGTTAAATGACACACTCTTCTCCTCAGAAGTGAAATCACACGCTGTATATCACTGATATAACCTGTAGCGTACTGTGGCTAATGTTAGCAAACTTGTAGATGCTGCTGTAACTAACTTCACTGACTTTGTCCTCTCTACTGTTACATGCATTCTAGCATTTCCCCACATGTTGTGGCCACAGAGGCTGTTGTTCAGCAACAACCCTTTCTCCAGACTACAGACATAAATACATCTATGAACAAATAAATAAATACATGTCAAAAACAGAAAGTGTTTTCATTACCAAGATGTATTTATTTTGCATTTATTCATGTATTTAATTATTTATTTATTTATTTATATTTGTGTCATGTTTTGCCCTTCATACAAGGTGGGAGTTGGGGTTTGTGTTGAAGATAAATCACTCCAGGCTGCTTTCTTTGAACATTGAACACATTTAATTGTTTTAGTGTTGACAACAACATCTCCACCTGCTCCGCTCTGATAACATGAAATCTCACTTGCACCCACTAAATTGGTTCTGAAGGAGTCCTAAACTCAGTCCAGGATCTGCTGTCTCAGTCAATCAGATTCTGAACACAAACTCAAAAAAAATATTTACACAGCACCATTTTCTTAGTGAGTCTGGTCCTCAGCTTCCAGGTTTAATAAACTGTGAATACTCATAGACAAAGAGACCTGTTACAACCCGTTTACAGCAGCCTCCAATCATCCCAGTGAAGTCAGCCTCAGACCAGGTCCAGTACACACAGTAGTGGACCTGGCCTGAGGCTGGTCTTTCAGGGATATGGCTGTTTCTCAGTGTCTCCATGTTTTACTGGAAAGGTTTAGAGAGTTCATTAAAACCCTGAGACATTTTAGATTGTATATGGCTGATACGACACAGTTCACCCACCCTCTCAGTATATAAAGCAGGAAATTACCAGTGCTGTTGTTATCTTCATCTTGTGCTTGAATTTTCCATGTGTTTCAGAAGCTAAATACTGTTACACTCGCCACACAGTAGACGTGGAGGGTGACAGCGTGTCAGTGACGAAGCGCTGTGTGGCTCCAGAGGCATGTCTCTCCACAGGATGCACTGACATGGACCATGAAGGAAAAAAGGTGGGGAGCAAATCATTTACTTATTACTTATTAGTTAGCAGGGTCAGAATAACCTAGAAACATCAGGATGTTTAAGTTTAGAGAAACATTGAATACACACACACATCATCTTGTTTCAAACCTTCACTTGATTCAGCTTCATAATAGAAAGGAAATAACTCAAAGTTATAATGTAGATTATAATATGACGTCACTGACTCGCTCGTAAATATAAATGTAAATGTAAATATAAGTATAAGTATAAAGGTAAATCTAGTGTAAATGTAAATATAAATGTAATCCTAGTGATTTTGATAGAGTCCCTAATAAAAGGTCAGCTGCTCCAATCAATGGTTCAGACACAAGCAGCCATGCCTACATGCTACTTGAGCATGTTAGCACTGTGTTGAGACGTGTGTCTTCCTGTCCAGGTGTGCACAGCCTGCTGTGAGGGAAATATCTGTAACTTACCGGTGCCATGGAACGAAACAGACGCCATCTTCTCCATCACCTCACCTCTCAGCAGCACTGCTGGACATCCACCCACACTGACCTTTTCAATCATCATCACTTCCTTCATCATCTCAAGTGCTGTTTAAAAAGTGAAGTCAAAGTCAAGGTCATCTAGGTGTACTGACGGGACCAGGTGAACCTGTCAGTGGACCACATGACTTCTAGTTGGACTCTTATATGAGGCAGTTTAGTCTAAATTTTACAGAAAATAAATAAATTCATCAAAAACTCAATAGGTTGTCCATGTATAGAGAATGTGGCCCCTGCATCAGTTATCACATAAAGAATAATGCTTTTGTTCTCATTTAGAATGATGTTTAATTTTCCCATCATACATTATGTTTCTGTACAGTCAGCCTACCAGCAGGGCAACAGTTAATAACATTGATGTACTATTGTTACACAAAAGTAAAATTTGAAGAAAACAATAGTTATAAGCTCATCAAAGGTTTCAAAGGGCTGGACTCAAGGTTCTGCATTTTTTTTTTTACTGTTTCTACGACAACGTTAAACACCTTAAAGGGAAGTGTGCAGATGACAGTACTGATATGGCTGATCAGGCATGTTCAATATTAACAGTAGTCTACCAGCAGGCTCACTGAGAGTTATCCTCCAGCTGTTTTACCTCTGTCAGTTCAGCATGCTCATCATCTCAGTAGCAGCTGTTTTACTCATTTGGAGTTTGCTGATGTGTAAATGTAAAAAGATCAATGATGCTGTAAGACAGGTGACAGAAGAGTAAAGAGTAGGGTTATGAGATGTCCCTGTTTTCCAGGGACAGTCCCCGTTTTTGGTGGCCTGTCCCTGGATTGAGCTGTCCCCGGAAATATCCACGTTTTTAACGTTTGTAATTAAAAACAGACGTCTAGTGTTACACTCAACAGAGGGGGCTGGGTGCTAGCTAAAGCAGATTCAGAAGTGAAGCGAAGACCATCAAAATAGACTTATCCAATCAGATTTTCTTTTTTTGTTGTTGTTGTCTCCAGGCAGAGAACAGGTTAGCTGGCTCACTCATTGGTTAGGAGTTCATAACCAGGCAGTAAACTAACAAAAGCAAGCATACCCAAAGCCCCTTGCCAGAACTTAAACGAAATGTTTTTAGGTTGGAAGAATTGAAGAAGAAGAAGTTGCCCGACTTTCTGCAATGGACTTCACGCCACAATATTCATAACCTTTTATGAAAAATGCTTTTAAAGCTTTTAATCTGTGGACCCTTGCGAATTAAAGGAATATAAATAACTGAGAAATAGATAGACAATAGGACTTCATGACTGCTTCAAAGGTAGGAAGTCGTCATTTAATTAGACAACCTTCACAATAAATACATGACTGTACCCCTTTTTTATTTCATAGGTAAAAACAGTGGATATTTTAACGATATACGTATATTGAATGCTGAACTGGAAATGTGCCATCTGGTCACCTAAGTAAAAAGGCTTCATCTTGTTTAAATATTCAATAATATTGTATGTCTTTGGATGCATGTACATATATATAGTATTTATTTTTATATCAAGTGTTGTGAGAAAAGTAAGTGTGTGAGTTTGATGGTTCAAAATGTCTATGTCATGATGAACCAACCATGAATTCATTTGTTTTTAGGTTCTTGTTGAATCATGTGGTGGAAGAGTTTGTAAAGAAGAGTAGAAATTCCAGTGCTACTTCGGAACACAGATTACACAAAACACAAACATGGGACAATCCACTGTTTTAATGGAAATTAAATACTCTCACACACCACACAACCAGAATATCCTTTGAAGACTCTGTCATTGTGATGTGGCTATAAAACATTATGTGTCATTCTGTGTCCACTTTTATTCACTGTAACTGTGACGAGTTACACAACACATAGACACGTCATATTTCAGTGTACATAGACCCCTAAGGCCATTTACAAGTGATCAGCTACAGCATCACTGTGTGCCATGATCCAGCACTCTGCAGCCAGAGCTCAGCTTTGACCTTGTTGTGAAACCTTTAAAGGGGGAGTGAGTGAGACTGAGGCTGCAGTCGAAAAGTCTTTTTTTCTTATGAAGGTTGAAACTGAGTGAAATGAGCTGAAGTATCTGAGCAGCAGCCATGATCACAGCTGGTCCACTTCCCTAAATGAAAAGGAAAGAAGCTTCAATGCTTCCTATCTTATCTCCTTTAGCATAGGAAACACTGGACCTTCCTCTATGGAATGAAAGGAGAAATGCCGTCCCACAATTCTTTGATGCAGCAACATTTAAAGCAACACACCATTGTAGTTTCACCACAGCAGACCCACATAAATGTAGAAACATCAGAGCAGCTGTTTTATGTTTGTGACTTGATCCAGAACTGATGGAAATCCTTGTCTGATTGACTGAAGCCCTAATCCATAAATATAGATTTATTCTCTTTAAATCAGTCAGGAGTCATCATGAAGAACAAACAGACTGAATTTATAGTTGATAATAACATCATCATAACAAAATACTATAGTCTATACATGTTGTTGTTTCACTACATCCCCTCCCATTGTGGAATGCATAAGGAACAATGGCTAAAAATGAATTTTCTGTGTATGAAAATGTCAAAAGTGTTTATGTCAGGAAACTATGTACTTATATCTGAATATAATTTATTCTGATCTCTTGTTCAGTTCCATATTTTCATTGAAATATTATTTTAATGGCTCAACTTTCTCTACATGTATATTTCTTTATATTTATCTTATTTCAACATTTCAGGCCTGTTTGTTTTGTGTTTGGAAACTTTATCATCCATGTGTTATAAATAAAGTTAGTTAGAGAAAAAAAATCATAGTGGAAGTGCAGTCAGATTCTTTTCTTAATGACCTAATGACATTTTCCATCAATGTCGAGGAGAAGTGGTTAGAGAGGAGATTATTTGGACTTTTCGACTGCAGCCTGATATAACTCTGACTCTTTGTTGGTGCTGACAGAAACCTGCACTACAGTGTCTCTGTAGTAACCATGGTTCAGACTGTCACAAGGCTGAAGGGTCTGGTGTGGACAGATTACTTGTTGATGACAGTGACTTCAGTCTGTCACTATGAAACTGTAGCTCTGATGTGACAGAACAGCTCTGAGAGTCAGTCGTTTAACATTGTCTGCCTTAACACCAGACTATGCAAATGCTGACAGAAGATATAGTAGGAGCTTTACCTGGGTTATGGCTGGGGTTAACTCCAACCTGGTCTGGTTTGTCCAGATGATGATGATGCCTGATGTTGTTTTACTGAGTGTTTTACTGTGTTTTCTAAGAAGCTTCCTTTACTACATGTACCAAGGCTGTTAGAGAGAAACATGTTTCCATTGTGACTGAAGTCTGACCAATATGTTTTGAGGTTGCACTGTCTTTCCGACAATGCAATGAAACAACATGTACACAGGAAGTAGTAGTAACATGAAGTGAAGCTGATGTATGTAGATCCCACTTCCTATGTTTAATCACCTCTGACATGTCTCTCATCCATCTCTCAGTGACAAGATGCTGTGTTAGCATGTACAGTGTACTGGAGGCCGTAGAGTCTCTTACTTCTTGTCTTTTGTATGTTAGAAGTTTTTGATCTTGTGTCAGATAACATTGTTCAGGCTTTTGTTTTAACTCAATTACAAGTGAAACTCAAACTGTTGCATGCCAGTTTTGTGCCAACTTGTGTTACATTTGTTGATGCGCCACTTGTATGTAAATATACATTTATACATGTCTGTAGAGGTGGGAAATCTTAACCTTTCATGTTACAGATGATTTCTCAATGTGAACATTAACAGAAATCATTCACTTCATGAAAGAGTCACCAGCAGTTCATGTGGTGTTGTTACAGTGTTTGTGAGCATGGAGCCAATAAAGGTGCACGTGTGGTGACTGGACATGTCTGAGTGGTTCATCTGAACACTGTCACAGGACAATAAGACACTGTACAGTACAATAAAATACAATATGACAAAGTAAAGTACAACACAGTACAATATACTACAAAACAATACAACACAGTACAACACAGTATTATAGAGCACAGTACAATAGAACAAAGAACAACACAACACAGTACATGACAGCACAGTACAGTATAATAGAGCACAGTACAATATGACAAAGTACAATACATCACAGTACAATACAACAAAGTACAATCCAAAACAGTACAATACAACAAAGTATAATACGGCACAGTTCAATACAACCAAGTACAATACGACCCAATACAATACAACAAACTGCAATACAGCACAGTACAATATCACACAGCACAATATGACACAATGTAATACAACACAGTACAATATGAAAAAGTACAACACAAACAGTACAAGACAACACAGTACAATACGACAAAGTACAATACGATAGTACAATACGACAAATTACAGTACAACACAGTACACTACTACAAAGCACAATACGACAAAGTACAATAAGACAATAAGTACAATACATCACAATACAATACGACAAAGTATAATATAACAAAGTACAGTACAACACAGTACAACAGTACAAATGACAATACAAAACAGTACAATACAACAGTACAAAATGACAAAGTACAATACAACAGTACAATATAACAAAGTACAATACATCACAGTACAATAGGTCAAAGTATAATACGACAAAGGACAATACGACAAAATACAATACGACAAAGTACAGTAGAACACAGTACAATGCAAGAAAGTACAATAGACAGTGCAATACGACAAAGTAAAATACGATGCAGTGCAATCGAGCACGGCACAGGGGGTGCCAGGCCACCACAGCTGTCTGCTGCGTGGGCCCCCGACTGTGGCACTGGGTGGTTGGACTGGGGCCCCCTCGTCTGCTCCTCTGGAGTTCTGGAACGGCCTCTCCCCCACCCTCACTACATGAATATTATAACTACCACCCAGATTGTCATTATTAAAAAGTATTACATTATCATTGTACAGTATTAAGTACAATATGACTAAGTACAATACAACACAGTAGAACTCAGTTAATTGTTCCAGTTTGGACTGACTGGTTGACCCTGGGTCACAGGTTAATATCTGTGACTCCTTTCTCTGTTCTGTGGTGGACAAAATGAAGTGGACTTTTTCTGAGCAGAGGGATTTGGTTTCACAGTGTGTTGGGGTGACCAGCCACCTCACTGCTGAGCTAATGTATTGGTTTGGAAATCACCTCAAAAACAGAGAGAAAAGCTTCTCCCCTCCTCTTTTGCCTTCTCCTCTTTCAGGACGGCCTGCAGCTTTCTCAGGCTTTCTAACCTCAAGTGTAATCTCTAATCCTTTTTCTGAGAAGGGATTAGCTTCCCGCCATGACCTTAGGACCTGTCATGGTGTTCATGTAACAGTGACCAGCTCGCTGATCCATGAGCTACTTGTGCCTTCATGTTCTCTGGAAGCACTTTCAAAGGGAGCTTTAAGGGGAAGGTTACAGCTGCACTCCTGACAAATAACCATTGTCTGGGATTTATACTTATTGAAATCAATCGTTATTAATTTGGTTGAACGGTCCAGAAAAGGTTTAAAAGGTTTATCTTCTAATTTTGACATTTCATTTAGTTTACTTTGCTGAGAATGAGATCATATTTGATTTATTTTTCATTTCACTTCAGACTTGATTCTTGTTTGTTTTGTTTTGGTGTCATCAGCTAACATCAGGTGTCATCATGTATCATCAGGAACATTAGGTAACATCAGGTATCATCAGATATTATCGGGTATTATCAGGTAACATCAGGTAACATTGTGTATCATCGGGTAACATCAGGCATCATCACTGGAACAACACTGCACTGAGATTCAACAGGTGACACTAACACCACTCCAAAACAGACAAAGAAAACAACAACAATGAAAGCAGGTTGAACAGTGGAAGTGATCATTATAGGCCATGAGGTGTATGACTGCAGTGAAAGAGCACCACTCTGTTTTAGGGTTAGTAGTAGCACACACTGTTCCCCTTCTCCTGATGCAGACATGTGAATTATGCTGCACATGTGCAGAGTTGTGAAGGAAACACAGGAGTTTAGTCTCTCTCTCTGGAAACAGAGCAAAGAATCCCAGTGTAGTGTGATCTCTGAAACAGTGATACAATTAATCCGCTGCAGCTGGAGAAGTGGAGCGACTATGAAATGCTCAGTGTTAAAGGCTGATTACATGCAGAAAGGGGAGGTGGGGGTGTTATCCTGTTTCTGGAGTCAGCTGTGCCCCCTCTCCTGTTATCCCACTGGAATGTCAGGGGAAAGGGATTAAGAGGGTCAGGGGCCAGGTGAGATTTAACAGGCCTCTGACAGTGAGGGACCATCATACACACTGTACTGTGTGTGGGTGCAAGGTGTCCTTTAAAGGTCCCTTATTTTACATATGTCCCATCTTTTCATCCATAAGGAGATATATCTGGTTTTAAGAACAAAAAACCATCTCAATGTAGTTTTACATCTCGTCTCTCAAGCTTCAGCCAATCATAACATCAGAGGATCTAAGCCTCTGTTCTGATAAGTTAATGTCATGAGGTGAAACTGTACTTTAAAAAGTGAATTGCTTGCCTGGTGCATACACAGGATTTATGTTGGCCATTGAATATGTGCATTAGTGTTACTCCCATCATGGCTCTGGGCAATGGGAATGAGCTGGACCTGGTGCTGCGAGTTGGTGGATGCTATGCTAGCAGGCTTCATGGATGTATAAGAATACTTCCTCAGGACCTCCTTAGGACTTGAAACCATGGATTTGAAGAAACAGCAAAAACAACCAACAATAAAGATAATGTACTGAAAGGTAAGATTTTAAAGTATTAAACACTAAAACATTATTGTTAATTCGTGTTGAGAGTTAATTTATTTTTGATGTTCCTGACACAACAAGTCATCATTCAAAGCTTCAGAGACTATATCACTTTGGAAAAAAATGTAAGAGAAAGAATATCACTATCGTCATGATGCAGGATGAAAGAAAAAAGGCCATTAAACATATATCCAATCCAACAATGGTTTATTATAATTATTTCAACATGAAAAAGGAAGACACACATGTACATGAATAAAGATTAAATTTAACACACCAAATCAAAATAGTCTCATTATGTACTTATGTACTCTCCGAGATTTGAATTGCCGAAGGGCCATGAGGAAACAATCAGTATCCATGTTATTGAGGAGGTCAAGATGCACACATTGTGTTGTGAGACATTTAAATATGATCCTCCACCTTTTCTTGGATCGGGGCCAATCATGACATCATGCAGTCCAAAACAGTCCATTCCTGTGGAGTAAAAGGGAGGTTTGAGTAACCTGAGACCAGCAGCAGGCAACTCAGCCATCTTTGGGTTGATTGGTTTCACTCTCCAATTTTGACACTTACGCTGATGTTGGCGTACCACCTTTCGTCCTTTTAAAATCCAGAATTTCCAACGTATTTCAGCAAAGAGTCTTTCTGAGCCAGTTTGATGCAATTTTCCAACATAATCCTGAATGACCAATTTTGTCACATTATGAGCAGGACCAAGTACATTTGGATGGATTGACCCAGATTCCAGCTGATGGCTTTGCTGCAATCGACCTCCAACGTGAATAAGTCAAGAGGTACTACACAACTCTGGGGATAAGAAGAGTAAACAACTGTGTGGAGGAAGTGGTTTATGTAATGTGAGTCAGGCTAGGTCCTCACTAAGGCTATCTGTGCTTGTCAGAGGATTTCCTGTTCTGCTTTCAGGTAGTCAGTTGCACAAGGATTGCCACTGGTTAGATTGGAGAGAGAACGGGCGGTGACATCCAGAAGGTCTCTTGTAACTATTTGTGTTTGAGACATTAGCAATGGTATTGATGGTACCACAGAAGTAAGACTTTCTCAAATCTGGTTGATCATCATGAGGTTCAGCTGATTGAAGTTTAGGCCAGTTATCAGGAGATCCATACAAGAATGGTGGGCCAGTGGTCCATCTAGTTGGATTGAGGATATCTGGCAAGAATTTGCCTCTTGTAACATCATCAGCAGGGTTATTAGCTGAGTCCATATATCTCCAATCTTGACTATGAGATTTTGGATTTCTGATCCTCTTGCTGCAAATACTTTAAAGCAACAAGAGTCTGCTTGAAGCCAGTGGAGTACAGTTGTAGAATCCACCCAAAGTGTAGTGTCTCTGATTGGCAGGGTGAGTTCATTCCTGATTAGGTCACACAGGCGTGAACCGGATAGTGCTGCACATAACTCCAATCTTGGTACTGATAGCTGTCGTTTTAAGGAGACTCATGAACGAGCTAGAATGAAACTCAGCTCTACTTGCCCTTTGTTATCTTTTGATCTCAAGTATGCAACAGTACCATAGGCATATTCAGAAGCATCACAATAGATATGGATGTCTCGAACTGTGGTGTACTTCTCCTTGGAAGTATAACAGCAAGGGATAGTGACTTGAGGAAGCTAATGGAGTTCTTCTTCCTGGGATTTCCAAGCTGTTAGGTGAAAGAAGGGGATCATCCCATTCTTGTTCCTTTCTCAATAGCTGTTGAACCAGAATTTTCGCATGAGTTGTGAAAGGTAGGAGGTAGCCTAATGGGTCAGAGATAAGCAAGAACTCTGTAGATGTGTTGCTTTGTTATGGCATGTGCTTCCAAAATTCTGGTTTTGTACCTGAGAAGGTCAGATTTTCAGTTCCATAACAGTCCCAGTGTGTGCTCTTGGGGATCAGCCTGGTCTCCAGAGAACCAGAGTTCAATGCTTTCAGGCTTTGCTTCAGATGGTAGCTGGCTGATCACAGAGGGATCAGTGGTCGTTCAAAGCTCCCTGCTGAGAGAGTAGCTCTCAGTTTGTCAAGTAGTGTTAGAGCTGTCACTGATGAGGGAAGGCTTTGTAAGCAATTGTCAACATAGAAACACTGGGTTACTGAATACTGCACATCAGGTTGGTTGTCGTTCACATGTTTTTGCAGAGCATAAATTGCACAGCAGGGACTACAAGTGGTACCAAAGGGAAGGACCTGCCATTGGAATGTCTCCTCTCTTCTTTGTTAATATCACACCATAGGAATTGTAAAAGAGGTCTATTATGAGGTAGGAGACAGACTTGGTGGAACATGCCTTTAAAATCACCAATTATTGCAACAGCATGTTGCCTGAAGCAAAGCAGCAGCATGCCAAGGAGTGATGGCCCAAGGACTGGTCCTGGTAATAGGTACTTATTAAGGCATTGTCCTTGGAAAGTGAATGAGCAGTCGAATACTGTGCGATCATTGTTGTTATGCATTACGATATGATGGGGAATCTACTAAGATTATTTGGTGCTGTGATCCTCTTCAGATGTCATGAATCATTGAGATTCAATGTTTTGGAGTCGTGACATCACTGCAGACTGAGGAATGTTCAAGTGAGAAGGATACTACGTTACTCTAAGCAGGGGAGTCACATAGTGATTAACATCATTGACATGAACTCTTTCTGTGGCCTGATCAGGAAGCTCCATGGCTTCTCGGTCTTGTTTTGATCTGATGACTGCTTTCACACTGCGTACAGGTAGAGCACAGAGTTTCCAAAGTTTTTCAACATGGTGGCACAATTCATCTGTAGGGGAACTGAAGGATGTAAACAAACACTGGACAGGCGCAGAGGAAGTCTGAGATTGAAAGTCTCTGATAAGGCCTTGGCCTCCTTGAAGCGTTTTCACAGCTGCCGCTGATTCAGGAGGGCCCAGTCTGACAGGTGCAATAACAGTGATAAGATTACCGTAAATCTCGGACTATTGAGCGCACCTGAATATAAGCCGCACCAGCTAAATTTTACAAGAAAATAAATTTTGTACATATATAGGCCGCACTTGACTATAAGCCGCAGGTTTTCATGTTGTAACATGAGATATTTACGTACACAGAAATACATTACACGGAAGATTTTTTTTAAAGATTTAATTCAAGACGTGCTTTTTTTCAAACTGCCTGTACGGCACCAACACGGCCGGCTTCTGCCGTCTTTTTACATTGACTCAGTCCTTCCCACTGCCGCCTCCAACGTCTCACCATCGATTCATTGATATCAAGCTTACGTGCAGTAGCTCTATTTCCCTCTTTGACGGCCAAATCGATTGAATTTAACTTAAAAGCCGCATCATATGCATTTCTCCGTGTGTTTTCCATTTCCAGTTCAAAATCAAAATCAAAACTACCGTGTCGTCTTCGGCGGATAATCTTTCCACATATGTCTGTCTCACTTTTGCGCTTCCCGTTAGAGCGCCCCCTGGAGGCCTTTGGCCAGTAAAAATCTATAATTTAGCCGCATCGTTGTATAGGCCGCAGGGTTAAAAGCGTGTGAAAAAAGTAGCGGCTTATAGTCCGAAATTTACGGTAATGTGATCTGAGCCTATAAGCAGCAGTGGTGATGCTTTTTTGATGGATTGTAAGGGAATGTACCCTGTAGATGCTTGTATTTTCTTTGAAGGGACATTACAGGATAAGAGTGGTCTAACTGGCTCCAATAAAGGCATGTTTGATCTTGAATGTTTTTTCAACTGACCAATGAACCACGAAGAGTTTCGACATCTTGGCGACAGTTCCGAGTGATAATTTCTCAGCTTTATCATTCAGGTGAAGATACTGAGCAACTGACTGCAGAAGAATCTCATCGTGAAGCATCATCAAGGACGGGATATGAAGGATATGTTTCATAGGTTTGCTTCCCATTATGGAGAAGTACTTTTACAACTTTCAGAAGTACACCATTGCAGTCACTTGGTCCATCAAGATATAATGTCCTCACAGCAGGATTAGCAAGGTTGTTGGATTTTTGGTTTACTTCACACAGTATTTGCAGATGTCTTCTTTTGCAGGTGTCACAAGATTTCTTCAGATCACACTTAGGCCAAGCTTGATGTGTCTGAGCACAGTGCCAACAACATTTGTTCTCCTTTATCCAGTGTACTTTTTCATCCTTTGTCACATCAGTGAACTCAGGACATTTGTTGATATGATGTTGAGGTGAACTGCAATATGCACAGGTTGCTCTGGATTTTGGGAAGAATTCTGAAGATGGATTGGGTTCACTTAGTTTGTTTGCTCCATGTAGAATTGTTGTCAGAGCAGGTATGGACTTTCTGGGATGTCTATACTGATTGGAAGATGGGATGGAAATCTCCTTTCTGGGTTAACACCAAGCTTCAGTTTGCAATCATGCTGAGAACATGAACAAATCATATTTCATGACACCTTGATCCCTATAAACATGCCATTTAAAGTGCCTGGTGAGTTCTGGGCAACTTCTCAAGAGAATATCAACATGAGAGCAACAAAGAAGTTCTGCTTGTCCTTAATCTTCCATGGAGCTAAGAAGACCAACAAGTGTTTCTACACAAAGGGCAAAGGTGTCAAGCGCATGACTCTCACCTACTCTGATAGAGGGAAGATCCATGATTTTCCTGAGCTCCTTCAATGCAAGTTGTCTAGGTTGCTAATAACATTCATCAAGAGCTACGATGGCTTGGTTGTATGAGTCAGAAGCATAGGAGAAGGTAAGAGCTAGTCGCTTGGCTTGGTCAACTTTCAGATGATCAAGGAGAATGTGATATTTAAAATGCTCTGTCTCAGGGACTGGGGTCTTAGAGGAGAACACTGCTCCTGCTCTGAGGAGGAGGAAACAAGAGACTGAGTAGGGTTTTCAGCTGGAGGATTAAAAGGCTGACCACATTAGCTTTGTGGGTGGCCCTCTGGTGGTGCTGCAGCAAAACTTTAAGGTAGCAGGTCTTCTGAAGAAAGGATTGATTTAGGAAGACCGGGTGAAGGAACTGCAGCATCAAGGATTGACAAGTGGCTGACAACTGGTGGACAGGAGGATGATTGGTGTTGTGGTGATTTAACACTTTGAAACTGAACAGCTTGCTGTTTGACATGAGGCACCTTCAACTCTAGGATATTGAACTTCATAATTTTCTAGATGAGTAGGGGGTTAAGTGTCATGACCAGATCAACAAAGAGTTTCATCTAATGGCTGTGAATCCGTGACAATAGTAGAATCCTGCTCAAAAGACCATGTCAAGTAGGAGGTTCAGAAATGACTCATTATCACTATGGGCACCTCCATATCCAGTCCAACAAAGGTTTATTTTCAAGACACACATGGGCTGCAGGTTCAGAAACTGCCACCTCATGTGAAGGCGAAAAAGCGTGAATGAGTGGAGTGAAGCTCTTAAATAATCTTTTAGTGCCCAGGTGAACTCTATCAGATAAATTAGGCATGGAGTGAGAAAACAAGAGCCAATCGGTGACAAGGAAAGGAAAGGAAGTCGGTAGGTGAAGAAAGGAAGATGAAAATGAAAGAAAATAGGGATATTTACCAGAGTTTGGTTAAGGTGTGGTCAAAGTTTGGTTGAAGTTTGGTTAAAGTTTGGTTAATGTTTGGTTTTGTGGCAGCAGGACGGTGTGTGTGTGTCTGTGTGTGTGTGTGTGTGTGTGTGTGTGTGTGTGTGTGTGTGTGTGACCGAGTCAAAGTAGACTACAGTGTATGTGTTCATAGTAATGAAGGAACATGTTACACAGTGAAACTCATTAATGTGTTTTAACAGTCATATTATTATTGTTGTCAATAGATTATAGATATTGATAGATAGTGTTAGTAGATATATTCACTGATGGTTTGAATCTGTGCATGTTGATAAGAAGAATCTCAGTTACACACAAGACAATAAAATCAGAGTAGATTAAATGATAAAGTGAATGATGACTGATGGCTGTCACATCTCACACCTGTCCTGTCCTGTCATAATAGCAACACGTGCTTCTCATAATGTCTGTCCTGTCAGTCTAAACCTGACATTAAATGGAAGCTGAACATCTAGAGACAGCTGGACAGGAATGTCCTGCTAACATCCTCTCAGACTTCATGTACACCAGTGCAGAAAGTCCCAGCATTCCCTGCTTCCCCCACCTGCACTCTGCAGCCTGGTTGTTCTGCCTCATTCCAAACCTCAGGCTAGTCTGAGTCAAGACTGAATGGAATTCCTGGTGTGAAGGTCTAACAGGATTAGTGGATGTGGAGAGCTCCCAGCATGGTCCACCAGGGGATTACACAGTGAGAACACAGCACTGAGGCTGCAGGCAGTCACCACCAACACACACATTCACACCTTCACACACTTCACCTGCACTGTGTTCCACATTAACCAGTACTAACAGTTCAGCAGATGTGACAAAGTTGTACAGTGTTCTCATTCTGACTCATACTGAGTGTAAACATGCACTATCACATGATGATATCAGTTGTGTCTCAATGGAATGTGATGAAAGGCTCTGCTATTTCTCTGAATGTATACTGACATGCTGAGAGACAGTAATTTGTGTGATTATTCTGAGTCAAGATGGCTGCCATGAAAAAGGACTTAATTTGGATTTGATCCATGCAGTTACACTTAATGATGTTACTTTAAAGGTTCTGTAAGCAATCGTCACTGCCATTAGATGTCGCACTAGACCACCAACATCAGACCTTAACAAATGCTTCATCAGCCACACTTCCAGCCCTCCTCCCCCCTTCTCAGTCAACAAAGAGTTCTGCCGCCCATTGATATCATCCATTAAACACAACAAGAAGCTCAACTGTATAAAGTTACCCTGTGTACACACACAAAAACAATCTAACCACAACCATTAGCCCACACTAGCACTGATATGCTCCACAGCAATGCTGACAGTTAGCTGTACTCCACAGTAACTCAGTGGACCCAGGACACAGTGGTCCTTCACAGCAACCATGAAGCTTAAGATACACACTGTTAATAACCGAGACAGACAGTTGCTGCTATACTGTTTCCTGCCACTAGGCGGCTACAGTGCACTTCATCTGTGATTTTCCATCTTATGTTCCATTAAAGTGGAAATGAAGCAGTCAATCAAGTTAACGTGATTTACTAAATGGATTTCCACTCTAATCAACAATTATATAACAAATATGACAAATGTAAACATATAAGAGAAAATATAAGATCCGTTATATCTTTCGTAGCAAGAGTGGCGCCATCTTGCAGTACTATAACCTGTGACGTCACGGGGTTGGTTGGCTTGGCGGTTGAGGCAGTGAAATAGTTGAAGATAGTGAAAGGATGGAGACTGAGGAGCCACAGGACAGGAGAAGACAAAAGGGAGGCCACTATTGTATCGCTCCTGGATGTAAAAAAGAGTTTTACAGAGTTAAAGCCAAGGACAAAACTGTCCATTTTCATAAACTGCCGCTGAAACGAAGAGCAGTCCTGCTGCGCTGGTTGGCGGCACTGAAGAGAGAGAGCCCACCGATGGGCACTGACTCCAGGGTTTGCAGTGAACATTTTTTGGATGAAGATTACCTAGAGGACAAGATCTTTGAGTCGGGCAAACTAGTTGTTCGCCGGACCAACAGACTAAAGCCTGAAGTTGCTCCGTCTGTTTTCAATTTCACCGCCTATAATATGTACTCTACTGACCGGCCTACATACTCTGACAACAGCAGTGCAGAGGCATCAGTCCTCCGTAGGGAAAGGGCGCTAAACCGCGCTAGCCAGGCAGGGAAGAGACAGGTAGCAACCCACATAAGTCGGCAGGTACTGGTATCTGTTTGAGATGAACATCATCATTGACTGCAATAAAGTTCCACAAAGTCTCTGTGAGAGTCTCTCTAGCTCTCACTGAACACTTCTTTCACTCCAAACAGCAGCACTCATGAACACCTGATGTCCCCTCACCCTGACACACAGTCCGACGCACGTCACCTAGCCTAAAGATTTCCATAGCATCTCTGCAGCATCAACTGATGAGAGTTGGGCTGTACAATATAGCAGCCCAAATGACTGTCAGAAATTAAAACCACAACCATTAAAAATACTCGGGCCTGAAAGTATTCACCTAAAACTCACGTCATTCCACACCATACATGGTACATGCCTCAGCAAGAGGTCACAGCTGATACAAACTTCCTAAGAAATATTTCTTACGTAACTCCGTTTCCAATAGTCGGTAACTTCAGACACTCCAGACATTATACTCCAAACGTTATAATCCACAGACGTTATCCAAAGTTCCGTTATCTTCCTCACCATTATCTTGTTTCTTCTTGCAATGCGTGCAATAAAGTTTTTTTGCTAGCTTTTCCTTCACATGGCCCGACTGCCGAAAAGCCGCCACACATGTGTAGTGGCAAATTAAAAAAAAATATCGTACCCACCACGAACCAACATAAACGCACAATAATTAACTTTTGGAGCAATTCTTACTATTTTCAACCTAAAGTGTCTGACCATCCACCCAGGAAACCGCTGGAGACCTGACTTGTTTTTTTTTGTTTGTATTTTTTTTAAACCACAACGGAATTGGCTCACAACAAAATAAGCATTTTTGATTGACCGATGTCCGCTCTGCCTGCTCGCTACTGCACTGGTTTTATTCATGACCAACCATAACAATAATAAATCAGCAATATGAACCAATAGTAGCGACAGTAGGCAGAATAATATATTTATGCATAAGGAAATGTTTCGCCTTTTACTGAAATTAATGTATTTTAGATACTATGCAAATTGTACTGGAGCCCTCTTTTGGTCCTGGACTGCGATAACGCCACTTCATGACAGATGACTATAAAAACTAGTTCTAGTAACTATGTACCTATGGATGGGTTAGGGTTAGACAGAGAGATAGATAACGTTATTAATCCCTCCATTTCCAGTTTAACTCGGTTCAGAAATGCTTCACTGTCTTCACTGGCCAACGCACCCAACCAACATCGTTACGTAGGCAATGACGTCACACCAAAATGGCTGCTCGCTAGTTAGCTAGCAATTAGAAATTACGAAAATAAATTAGTCATATTTGTGGTTTTCACAATTTTTAATATCAGATTTTAGGCAAGGTGGTTTTTCTAATATATTTCCTCACTACCAGTGCCAAAAACATGCATGTTTCATTTCCGCTTTAACTTTTTAACATGTTTCTATGTTCATTCAGTGTTTACCATGAATTACCTATATGGTGGCCCAAAGTCTAATCTGACTGTCAGACTCAAACCTGTGCCACTGCAGTTCAGACTTACACCTCCATGGTACGCGCTCTACCCCCTCATCACTTTATGTGTCTCCTGGAAACACTTCTGTTGTGTTGTGAGTATTTGCAGCTCTTGTGTTGTTGAACTGATGAAGATGTTTTTTGAATTTGTGTTTTGTCTGTTTGCATGTGTTTACTTAAGATGTTGAGCTCTCAGGGCCAACATACTAATCTGTCCACCACAGTTTCATATTTCATAATCACATTTCTCAAAACAATATCAAAGATGTCTGACATGTTTGTGCTGTTTCTTCACTGTGGAGCTGTGAGTTGATTCACTCAGTCCCTCCTTGCCCTGCTCTTGAACTTTCAAATTGTGAATACCATCTTCAGGATACTGTATTACCGCCCAACGCTTTCATCTCCTTGATGAAATCTTGCATCTCTCTGCAAGCAGTATGAAAAATCAGCAGGTGCTGCACAGCTGTCTCATTCAGATCCAGAACATCTGTTTACTCAACCTGCGAGTGAAAGACTTGAGGCCTAGGCTCAAACTTTTGAGCAAGATGCTCCTCTTCATCAACCAGTCACAGCTGTGGTAGGAACGACTGTACATAGGACAAAGCAGGGAGGAGCAGAGCAGAGTGAGTCAGCTGTCAATGGAATTTGAGCTACTTGTACTTTACTAGTATTTACAGTTTCATTTTACTTCTACCACTCTACATTTAAGAGCCAAATATTGTTACTCATGACTGTTTTATAATTACAAACATATAAGATGATAAAAATTCAACATTGTTAAAGTAGAACCTGTTGGTTCCCAGTCTGATTGGCTTGTTTCCCCATAAATATTAAAAAACCTGTGTACTTGGGGCCCTCTGTCTTGTTTAAGATGATTTCATTTCAATAACATAAAATATAATATCCAATATTTCACTAAAAAGCACATAGCAGGTAAAATGACTTCTACTTTCTTCTCTTAATAATGATGTCACAGCCCATCAGACATCAGGCTGGGAACCACCAGCCTGAACTATCTATATGAACTCGAGCAGCTACAACAGAACCACATCCAACATAACTGATCTGAACACGTCCTGCACGCCCGCCTCCATCACACTGAAATATACAGGCAGTTGTAACAGAGAACACAAGTCTGACCAACCAATCACAGAGCAGCTTTAAATGACAAAGATACACCAGCTGATGAACATTCACCAGGCATTAGACGTGTGGAGAGGCCACTGTGTCCTTCTATTGTCGCTAAGAGCATGTTACCCAGCATGGCCACTAGGGGGCTGTGGGCTCACTGGACACTGCTGTACAGGTCTGTTTGTTGTAGAATGAGTGTGAAGGGGTCATTATAGACCAGCGAACAGAATCACAAAGACAGACTTTGTCAGAGGAGTCAGAGTTCAGATAGACTGAGTCTAAATTCATCTGCTGCACAAAGCAGTTTAAATGAACTCTGGGAAATTCAACACTAAATAACTGAAGCCATAAAAACCACAAACACTGTGGCCTCACAGCAAACTGCTCTCCTCGACATCAACCACGGAATTTACATTCTCTTCACCTGACTGGAACAGACCACCTGCTCAGGTAAGTATGGGTAACACCACAACTGTTAACAGTCCCGCACCACTGAGAGGACCTCATGATGTAAACCTGTCTCCACTGACACTGAGCAGCTGAAAACATCAACAGATAACAGATAACAAGCCCGTAAACAAAGATAAATCACATCTCACAACCAATAATCAATAATCAAAACCTGAGGAATCAATGGAAACATTTGACTCAAGTACTAATGATATAATACAGACAGTGATAATGTGTTGGAACAGGGCTGGAGGAGTTTTTTCACACACCTCTGTGTGTAAGAACATCGCACTGTAACCCAGCTTCACCTCAACAGTCCATGAGGGTAGCTTGGACTCTGGTCTTTGTAGGGACCTGGAGTCTGCAGAGGCCTCATCACAGACTCCTTCATCTCCCACTGCTGCACAATGTTCAGGTGACCACTCCACCTGCTGGTGGTTGTTGGTGTTGCTTCAGCAGCCTGCAGACAGCTTTGTGTCCTGCTGTGTCACAGAGACTGAGAGTGTCAACAACACTCACAGATCAGTGATGACAGAGCAGTTCAGACTGACAGTGTTTATTCTTCCTGGGGTCATCTTAAACAATTCTTCAATGACAACAGATGGATAAATACACATCCAGATCAAAACACACTCATGTCATTCATACTCAGAGTGAGACTCACAATACACATCAATCTGTTAAATACAATAACTATTTAATGATTTCATTTCTTAATGACTGAGAAAAGAAACTTTTCACAATTCAATCATCTAAGTCACAAAAAAAGATAAATAAAAATAAATAAGTGGGATGAAATAGCTCCTGTATCCATTTCCATTTCAGAAAACTTACACCTTGTGTAAACAAATACAATCTGAACTTGTTTTAAAACATATTGTACTATTTTCTGATGTCAAGAAACATGGGAATGAATTCATGCCACCATTACTCGATGTTTAACCGTTCTCTGTATTAAACTAGTTCTACATGTTGGCAACAGAAAATGACCCTCTGATACCTGCCTAGTAAAATAATGATGTCAATCTGCGATGAATGATAAGTTACTTTAAATATTTATGGGGTTTTAGTTATGATGATATTCCTGATAAAGTGACTAGAGAGTAGTGCAACCTACTTTTTACACTTCACCAAGCCAGACGATGACTCATCATGCTGACTCTTGTTCGATATGAGCAGTGGAGAGCCATTCATGCTGCTTTACTCTGTGCTACCTGTAATCTGTTCAACATACTATCTGTTGTGTTGGACCAGATCACTGAGCAATAATCTAACTGTGATAACACTAATGTTTGCACTAATTCTTGCATGTAGCTACTGGGTAACTGTACCAGTCTATTTGATACAGAAACACAGACAGACATATACACGTATGGAAACATGTCAAGCTACTGTCTCCTGTGAAGAGTTCTAGTGGACACCAGTGCCCCCCTGTGTAGCAGGTGTCATAAAAATGGCTGACGTTCTGTAGCAGCATGTGTGACGGGGAACCAGGGACCTGTGTTTCATCCTGTAGTAGCTCTTCACTGAATTGTGATGTTGACACTGTGAATGATCACAGCCAAGAGGCTTGATGTATCTGGAGTTCTGTGGGTCTGAACCTCAACGACCATACATGTGGTTTGTCCTGACACTCTGATACAACCCACAGGAGCAGGCGCACTGAACCTTTGTTGTCATGGTTACTGGTTGGTGTAACAGACATCACATTCATTTATTGAAGTCAGTGGAGTTTCTTCCTGATCATGTGGTTCAGTTTGAGGAACGGTCAGTCTGCTGGTTTAGGAACAGACACAACGTGGTCTCGTTTAGGAGAGGGTTGTGCTTTTTTCTTCCTTCAGGTCAGAGAACTTTTGTCACCATGGTTACTATAACAATAACCACTTCTATTCATGAGGATTTTTAGAAAGGAGCCTTGACTCTTGTCCACTTGAGGTTGTGTTTTTACTGTAGTTCCCCCACCTGTCCAGCAGAGGGCCTCCTTGGCTGCAGAACAGCACTGCTGGCTCTGGATCAGTAGGTCTGTCTCCACCACAAACATTCAGCAGAGCACAGGTACAGGTAACCACCTGTACCACCAGCCTTAATTAGAATTAATTAGTATTGATGATGTATTAATATAAAGTGTCTGTTAAACCTGTTTGTTTATAGAAGCAGCTTGATGTGTTACTGACTGATGACTTTATACCCACAGTTCCTAATGTGAGCAGCTTCACATTCATTATCTTCAACAGAGACAAATTCACTTATTCTACAATTCTCTGTTTTTGATGAGGAGACATTAGCCCAAACACATAAACAGTGTCACAGTGTGATCAAAACAAAAACTAATTTAAAACTGAGACTGAAGTTCATGCAAATTTATTTTTTTGTTTTTATTTATAAGTAACGTTAACTTCATTCATTTTTAAGATCTGTAAAAATCATATACAAGACATTTTAAGGTCTTAAACTCAGACTATTGGATTTAAGACTTTTTAAGATCTGTGGAAACCCTCAAGTTCCAATATTCAGTGTGACCACTCCATCAAAACCACCTCCAAGCCCAGGTGACATGGACGCTGAGGGCGGAGCCGGACCCACTGCAGGAAGCGGAAACTCTCTCCTACCTCCCCTGCAGGATGAGCCCGCTGAAGGTATTGCAGCAAAACCTGGACTCTCATTTCAATGTTGAAAAGAGATGCTCCACCTGAGATTCAGACCCCTGTCACCCAGTCCCCAGACAGGACCGTAACCAGTACTCTGTACCAGCACACTGGCTTTCCATGGTAATGGGCTGATTTGAGACCATCACTGATTCACTGCTACATAAACCTTGAGTTAGTTAGAACTGAAGATGCTGCTGCAGAGCACAGGTTTCTCCTGTCTGACTCTTCATACTGTTTGTTTATACCGTATTTTCCGCACTATAGGGCGCACTGGATTATAAGGTGACTGTCAATGAACAGTCTATTTTGGAACTTTTTTTCATATATAAAGCGCACCGGACTATAAGGCGCATTAAGCGAAACAAAACAGTCAGATAAGTCAGTCAGTCAAACTTTATTAAACACGTTCACAATAACTCTCAACATTGTTCAAACGTTAATGAGCGTATTCACAATAACTTCCAACCTTGTTCAGTTGTAACACGTAAAAAACACAGTCTGTTCTACTGCGTGACTGATAGCCTTGAGTCTGAAGTCCGCGTCGTAAGCGTGTCTCTTGACAGGTGCCATTTTGGGGTCTTTATACACACACTGTAATATTATGGTGAAGCATATGTATTACTCCGCGACGCTCCTGACTACGGTAGCCATAACAACCAGAATTAATCCATATATAAGGCACACTGGATTATAAGGCGCACTGTCGTTTTTTGAGAAAATTAAAGGCTTTTAAGTGCGCCTTATAGTGCGGAAAATACGGTAGTTTTATTAGCCGTCTGGATCCTAGAAGGGTTCAGCTGCAGGTCCTGGTCAGTCAGTTTGACGCTGGTGTAGATAGACCATATGTTGATTCTCCTCCTGCTGACGTCAGTTTTACACTACTCTGAATCAAAGCACCATTTCAGTGAAGTAACACTTTATTGTGATTACAGCATGTTTCAGCCTGTGACATCTGGATCTTTAAAAATATATCACTATCAGATAATAAGATACAAACTCTGAGGAGTCCGATAACAATGAACCACTGTCTGAGCAGGTTCTCACACAGTTTTAACTGTGTTCATCAGCTTCTTCATGATAAGGCTGCTGGCCGGTGCGTCTGTGAATATTGTCCCAACAAAAACATGTGTACCCCACACAGTGTGTCGGATCACTCTGCAGCAGCCCAGGTCCTCGATCTGGAACCCAAGGTGACGGTACCTGTCGTCCGTCTCAAACAGGGTGTTGTTGGTGTAGGAGCCAAAGAACTGGAGAGGAATATACACTGTTATCATCCAGTTTCTCCAGAGGAACAGCAGCAAACTAGTATACTGAGCTGTAGACCACTACACTGAGCTGTAGTGTCTGTGAACATGACCTGAGAGTTTGTTATACTCAAGTTTGTGTAGTACATGTGTGTGTTTGGTCATGAACAGCTGATGTTCTCTGAATGGTTGCTGGACATTTTACCGGAGGACAGTGTAACAGTACCATGACATCTATATATGAACAAACACAGGGAGCTTCTGTTCACATCTGCCTTATGACTCCGGAGGTGATCATGGCTCCTCTACACTGAATATTAAACTGGATGCTGGGACTTTGTTTCACAGTTAGTGGACACTACAACTCAGTCAGACAGTGATCTCTGTGCAGGCTGATGAAACAGATGTGTGGAAGGTCATGGAAGCCATGGTCACAGGGTCACTGTAGCATTCACTCTTGAATTGTTCATCATTCAATCATGTTGTGTATGTGTGTGTGAGTGACAGTTACACTGAAAGTGGTATCTTACCGCCAGGCCTGAGGAGGGATCGATGAAGTCAGCCCAGAACCCGTCTCTCTGCAGAGCGTAGCAGATCTCTTTGGCTCCATCAACAAACTGCACAGTGGAGGAACAACTGTTATCAATCTGATCCTGCCCCTGATCTCTCTCTCTCTCTTCTCTCCCCCATTCCTCCCCTCTCAACCCCACCCCAAATCTCTATTGATGAACACATTTCTACTGTTACATGGTGTACACCGTCATATCACCCAACACTACCGAGCTCTCTCTAGCTGTTCAAATCTTCTGACTGGCATCATGTCTTTCACTACCTCTCCCTCCCCCAGAGAGATGTGAGGAACCTGCAGTGTATGTGAGGGCAAAACTAAAAACAAACAGTATGAAGTGTGAGACAGGAGAAACATCTGCTCTGCAGCAGCATCTTTAGTTCTAACTAACTCCAGCTCACCTTCCCAAGCATCTGCTCCCTCTCCTCCTCCACCTCAGCACACCATGCTGTCATATCCTTTTGGGTCTTCTGGGTCACTGTCACCACCATCATACCAGAGGATGGAGCCTCTGGAAACATGGACTGGAAATCTGTTGATCATGCAATCAGGAGAGCACGAGTCAGACAGAAACACTGCTTCTCACCTGGAGGAGGTACATCCACAGAGTCAAACACCTCGGAGTTATCAGGGAGAGACAGTGACACTCCAGTCTGTAAAAACAGCTTTTACCTGGTTCTTAATAACAAAGAGAAAGAAGCTGGATGTTATGGATGAAGGTGTGACGAGTATGAGCTGTACCTCTCTGCAGTAGCTCAGGACAGGGTTGTACGGCACACTCCACACTGGAGCTGTCAAAGTATTGTTCAGCCCTACTGACTCTCTGAGAGGAGGCCGGGTCGTCATTCTCCTGACACACACAGACACACACACACACAGAAGAACACAGCAGTGATGGAGGAGCTGTTGGCTGTTGGTTCATCCACACAGTTCAGATCTGAGCTGTCTGTAGGAGTCTGCGTGCATCACTTAGTGTGTAGGTCTTACATTGTGTTCCTTGATTGTAAATGAACCAGTGATTGGTCCATGTTTGACATTACAGCTGATATACTGATGTGTGTAGCTTGACTTCATGAGGTTTATATGGCAACACAAGTCTTGACACAGGAGAAGTTATGTACTGAACTGTTGTGACTATAAGACAAAATCAAGTGAGCTCCATAAACAAGGCCTCGTTGTATCACACGTGTGTCAGGGGCGTGTTAAGGTGGTACTGACAGAGATCAGAGCCACAGACTGACGAGTGGAACCAGATCAAGTCTGTAATGCTGAGTTCTGGATGGGAAATGTTCAAGTGACATCGGCAAGAAGACCCATGAAGCAGACTGCTCTCTCCATCTATCCAGTGTACATATCAGTGTACAGTTAGGCCCAGAAATATTTGGACAGTGACACAATCTTCATGATTTGGGCTCTGCATGCCACCACATTGGATTTGAAATGAAACAACTACAATGGAATTGAAGTGCAGACTTTAAAGGTTTAATTCAAGGGGTTGAACAAAAATATATGATTAAACATGTAGGAATTGTAGCTATTTTTATACAAACGCTCCTCATTTCAGGGGCTCAAAAGTAATTGGACAAATAAACATAACCCTAAGTAAAATGTTACTTTTCAATATTTTGTTGAGAATCCTTTGCAGGCAATGACTGCCTGAAGTCTGGAACCCATGGACATCACCAAACGCTGGGTTTCCTCCTTTGTGATGCTTTGCCAGGCCTTTACTGCAGCTGTCTTCAGTTGTTGCTTGTTTGTGGGTTTTTCTGCCTTAAGTTTTGTCTTGAGCAAGTGAAATGCATGCTCAGTTGGGTTGAGATCTGGTGATTGACTCGGCCATTGCAGAATATTCCACTTCTTTGCTTTAAAAAAACTCCTGGGTTGCTTTTGCAGTATGTTTTGGATCATTGTCCATCTGTACTGTGAAGCACCATCCAATCAACTTTGCTGCATTTGGCTGAATCTGAGCAGAAAGTATATCCCTATACACTTCAGAATTCATCCGGCTGCTTCTGTTTTGTCACATCATCAGTAAACACAAGTGACCAGTGCCATTGGAAGCCATGCATGCCCATGCCATCACACTGCCTCCACCATGTTTACGAGGGTGGTGTGCTTTGGATCATGAGCTGTTCCAATTCTTCTCCAAACTTTCTTCTTCCCATCATTCTGGTACAGGTGATGGCTTGCTCCAGTGTTTTTTGGCAAAGTCAATTCTGGCCTTTCTATTTTTGAGGCTGATTAATGGTTTGCACCTTGTGGTGAATCCTTTGTATTTACTCTCATGAAGTCTTCTCTTTATTCACTTGAGTGGATGTTGTGAAGGGGTTTTTCTTCACCATGGAAAGGATTCTGCGATCATCCACCACTGTTGTTTCCGTGGACGTCCAGGCCTTTTTGAGTTCCCAAGCTCACCAGTCACTCTTTTTTTCTCAGAATGTACCAAACTGTTGATTTGGCCACTCCTAACATTTCTGCTATCTCTCTGATGGATTTCTTCTTTTTTTCAGCCTCAGGATGGTCTGTTTCACCTCCATTGAGAGCTCCTTTGACCGCATGTTGTGTGTTCACAGCAACAGCTTCCAAATGCCACCGCCACACCTGGAATCAACTCCAGACCTTTTAACTGCTTAATTGATGACAGGTTAATGAGGGAAGAGCCCATGCAGCCTTGTTATTTTTTTTTGCAGCCTTCTGAGTCAATTGTCCAATTACTTTTGGTCCCTTGAAAAAGACTTGGCTACGTATTAAAGAGCTGTAATTCCTAAACCCTTGCTCCAATTTGGATGTGAATACTCTCAAATTACAGCTGAGAGTCTGCACTTTAAGCCCATATTGATTATATAATTGTATCCTGAATATGTTTTCGTAAACAGCTAAAATAACAAAACTTGTGTCACTGTCCAAATATTTCTGGGCCTAACTGTATATCTGTGTGTGTCTGTAAAAACAAAATAAAAGGAATAATCATTGTTGGAGAAGCTACTTTAAAAACACAGCTTTACAGGTTTACAGTTGCTTTGCACAGGAGGAAGTTGAGCTACAGTGAAGTGACACTGTGGAGAAAGTTTATTGAACAAAGCTACTTCAGAGTACTTTGTAAAAATGATCACAGTGTGCATATGATATGAGATTATTAAAAAACTTCATATGCTGGCAAAAGTCCAAGTGAATGTTTGTGCCAAATTTGAGAAAGAGGTTCTGTCACGGTGTTACTGAGATGTCGTGTCAACGAGAATGGGGCAGACAGACGGACTACATGAAAACAACATGCCTGGCTCTGACTGTCTCCAGCAAAGAGGAATAAAATATAAAATACCCACTGCTCATGGGAAATCAGCAAGAATCAGCTGTTTATGTCTCTGTCCTGTTGACTGTCCCTTCACTTCCCCGTTAGAACCCTTCTATTTACAACCATGAACAGCAGCAGCTGAGAAGACAAACTAAGTGACATGTTTAATCACAACGCAGCACCTACACACACAGAGCTTCAATGACAGTCAGCTGGTAGCAGTGTGTGTGTGTGTGTGTATGTGTGTGGCAGGACAAATTAAATATAAATTTAATACTACAATAAAAATAATAATAACAATATCACATAGATCACAGCCTCTGACTTTAGACCGAAAAGCGGTCTGAGGGATCCTGGTGTAATTAATTACATCAGAAATTAATATTAAGACTGACCACTGTCAATACAATGTATTTCCTAAGTCTTTCTGTTCTCATGTTAACATCATCACACTTACATAGAAGTCTCCGATGAACTGCGCCAGTATGAACTCGTGTCTCTCACTACTGGACGGAGCCGACAGTACGTCAGGGACCATCTTATGTGGCAGGCTCCTCTTCTTCTCTGCTAGTCCTTCTAGGTGGCACTCAAAACCCACATTACCTGGCAGCTGGAAGCGTTGGTCCTGGGGCCCAAAAGGCCCCATGCTCTCATCAGGCCAAACTGTCCGCAGTCCTTAAAGTACACGATGTGTGAAAATTCAGGTTTCACACAAAATCCAGGTTTTTGACACACACTATATCACCCATACCAGCTTCATTTTACATCTTAAAATCCACTCCAACTACTTCATGTTAAACTGTAAAATAAAAACATGCATGACATACCCATGTCAGGTGGATTGAGGGCTACATGGGGCTCATCAGAGCCTGAGGATCCAGCAGTGAAGGCTCTAGCTCCAGCCACACGATGCACCAACACATGAAGTCCAGGGAGATAAGTGACCAGCCTGGCTCTGCGGCACAGCACCTGAACACAGCACAACACAACACACACATCACACAACTACATAGTCTTTACTGAGTGTCATATTCACAGTGGAACAAAACAAGTCAGGGAAGCATATTGACACACTTTGTGTTCAAAAGTCTAAACGGTGAAAAACAAGTTGTTCTAATCAGGGATGTTCCTAATGACTAATTACGAAATTTACATTGAGACTTTTTTATGGTAAAGGAACACAATCTGTCACCACCCAGACATACACTCAGTGATCACTTTATAAGGAACACCAAACTAACACTGGGTACACACTTGACTCACACTGGCCATCCTGGTGTGTGTTTGTCAGTCTGCCCGTCAGCAGGGTCCAGTTATTCTGTAGGAGAGGACAAGACGAGAGAGAGAGAGAGAGAGAGAGAGAGAGAGAGAGAGAGAGAGAGAGAAAACATGGCAGTAAGATCGGTCGGTGTTACCACCCGAAAAGTCTGTACTGTACTGTACTGTACTTGTATCGTCACGTAAGCTGTAACTACAGAGGAGCAATAATCTACCTGGTGTCAGGTGGTTCACAATGACTGACTGTGGGACACAGACGTCCGTGACCCTTTACTCTTCGTACAGGTGTTAACACAAACCGGGCACAGTCGCGGCTAGCGTTAGCACAACAGCAGCTCATTCGCAGCTAACGGTAGCACAACGTTAGCACAACAGGTGCCGCTAAACTTAGAAATTCTCTGATGAAACCAAAGATCCTCTACACAGTCTCTCTACTGTCTCTGATGAAACTCACCTTCAGTTCGCGCATGCGCTGTTCCGCGGCAAAAAGCCAGGGCGCGCATTAGCGCCCCCGCTGGTCCGGAGGGCCGAGGGGCCCATCTTCTGCGGTCTCTGATGTTGCCCAGACGCTGTCACTACCTGATGATGTATCTGACCGGTCAAACATCAGTATTTGCTGCTGCGACACCTCCTGGCACCTCATGTATTTCCATGTATGTCAGTCAAAGTCCATCCAGACTGTTGTTGTGCAACATACAACAAACATGCAGTGGCTTTTAAGTTATAAGTAAGTGTCACTTCGCCAGGATAGAGCTATGTCAAAGTTTAGACAACTGGTTATTGTGTTGTAAACTTCACCTTCACACTTGCTCTAATATTAAAGGGTCACCACCCTAATTTTACCTGGAAGAAGGTTAACAGTTATGGTCATAAGTGTCATTTACACTGGGTAACTGGGGACATGTCCCCACCACTTTATGAACTGGCTGATTTAGTCCACATCACTTCTGTTAAACACTTTGTGAAATGTTTGCACCAAGAAATGTTAACTGAGAACACACTGAGACAGATTTATTTGAACAATAAGAAAATACAAAAGTCCCCCCACCTACTGATTCTAAAACAACCCAAATACACACATGTACTGATCAGTAACTTTAATTTCTTCCACAGTTTTCCATTCTGTCTGTGTGAACATGACCAACACACAACAGCACCAGGTTTATATGTAAAAGGTTTAAACATATTTAAATGTCATGTCTACAATGAGTCATGATTGGTTGAGCTTGAACTCTAGAGACCTATGTTTCTCTAACATTAAAAGTCTGCAGCATATTGAAACAACAAGTTTAACTTAAGGTCTAAAGGGAAGGTTGATGTATTATCTTTAGACTGACAGCATTCCTACAGGATCCTGACAGGGACACAAGAGTTTACAATAAAGTGATCAATAATAAAGATCAGTATATTTGTATAGATCAGTGGATGTTTTGCTGTTTGAGTCTTTCCATGTGCTACTCCGGTTTTAAAACAGAGCCTCTAACAAACAGAGGAGGGTTTATCACATTAGGCAGTTCGCCTACAAGGAACATGTTGGAGTGGATGATGCCGTCCTTTACATCCTCCACCCATTCTTACTTGGATGAGCCAGGTGGTTACATGAGGATTATGTTCTTTCATTTTTCAAGTGCATTTAACACCATCCAGCCCCCCATCCTTAAAGACAAGCTGGAAGGGATGGGGATGGATCCCTACTTCACGTCCTGGATTGTGGATTACCTGACAAGACGACCACAGTACATCAGGCTGGGTAACTGTGTCTCAGGGACAGTGATGAGCAGCACTGGGGCTCCACAGGGGACTGTTCTGGCTCAGTTCCTGTTCACCCTGTATACGGCCGACTTTAAATACAACTCTGAGTCCTGCCACATCCAGAAATACTCGGATGACACAGCTATTGTTGTGTGTATCAGGAACGGGCAGGAAGAGGAGTACAGGGATCTGATGATGGCCTCCAGTGAATGGAGCGACAAGAACTGCCTCCTTCTGAACACCTCCAAGACCAAGGAGATGGTCATGGACTTTTGAAGGTCTAGGCCCACCCTTCTGCCAGTCAACATTCGAGGGAAGGACATTGAGGTGGTGCACACTTATAAATACCTAGGTGTGCACCTGGACAGTAAACTGGACTGGTCCCTGAACACGGATGCCATCTACCTGAAGGGGCAGAGCCGGCTCTTTTTCCTCAGGGGGCTCAGGTCCTTTGACATCTGCAGTGAAATGCTGCACATGTTTTATCAGTCAGTGGGGGCCAGTATACTCTTTTATGCTGCAGTCTGCTGGGGCAGCAGCATGTCCGACACGAACACAAGGAGACTGGACAAGCTGGTCAAAAAGGCTGGGTCTGTGCTTGGCAGGAGTCTGGACTCACTCAGGACTGTTGTGGAGAGACGCATTCAATGTAAGATGGAGGCCATCTTGGACAATACCAACCATCCTCTCCACAACATTGTGGCAGGACAGAGAAGCAGCTGCAGCAGCAAACGTCCCGTTTATTTATTATCAACTGTTATTATTGTTATTATTAATATTATTATTATCAACAATGAGCTAATGGACACATGAATTTCCGCTAGGGGATAAATAAAGTATCAATCTATCTATTAAATAACTACAAAATAACTATTGGAACCTCATTTGAACAGAACACAGATTGTTTAATCCGACAGGATTCCTGACAGTGATGAAGCTTTTACTCTCTTCTTCATCACTGCAGCTCAGAACAATGAGGAGAAATAAAAACTAAACCAACAATGATCCACACACTGATCAATATTTCCACCATTATAAATGAACATTTCAGTCAGACTGACTCTTCAGACATCAGCTACTTCTCTCCTCTTCTTTCTCTCTTTTCTTTCTCTCTGCAGCAGAAACAGTCTGACATTAACTTTAACTTTTATCTGCTTCACATGTTCATGACAGTTTGTTCATCATCAGACTGAAGAGCAAAATATTCAGTGAGAAACTTAATGATAATTCATGTTGTTTTCAATATATCCTTAGTCTGACTTTAATAATTACAATTATTTCTAGTGTTTCTTTTTTATTCCAGTATTGTGATCACATTGTTTACATTTCACCTTGTTGAATTTCACTTTAAGACGTCACTATAACTGAACTTACCTGCAGGTATCAGTGTCTCTGCTCATATCATATTACTACTTTATTCATGGTTCTGTCGATGTTGCTTATAATTAACGACTCTGCCTCGTTCTCATGATGTGCTCGTACCTGGACAGGTAAACCCAGAGTTAACTGACCCAGTAGATAACCAGCTTCATAGGACAGGTGATCAGGACAATGTTAGGTTCAGTTTAACTAGATAATGAAAAGTTATCCTGGTTATGTTGGACTTACTTTGTAGTACAGACCTCTGGGCTGTTACTCTGTTTGTTGTGTACCATATGTCCTTTGATGTCAGAGCAAACCAAACTAAATGAGACACCACCTTATCACATATTCAAACACTGACTTTATTTAAACTCAACTGAACAACATTGATCTAAAACCCTGGACGTTATGTTGACTTCACTGATCTGAGGTCTGTATTTATTTTCATTAAGAAAACCTTCATCTTGCCACAATGAGACATTGAAAACTATTTTGTGTTCAGTGAATGGAGGTTCATACAGTTACAAAATACACAATCATACACAGAGGATGGTGGGTGAATATCTTGGGACACAACTGCCATAAATCCTTTAGTGTGGGCAGCTCCACTGGGGCATGTTATGCTCCTTCAGTTACATAGTGTGTCACCATGAGCAACACGAAGACTGAAGAGCACAGAGATGACATCACCTGGATGAGCTCTCAGTCCTGTAGCTCCACGTCTCTGTGACTCTTCACAGTTACAATAATAATAATGGACAGCTGCAGAATCTTTTCTGAATCTTTCACTGTTTCTCAGTGTCCATGCTGGTCATGTCTTCTATCCCCCCCACTGAGACATCAGGCTGTTTGCTGCACGAAGTCCTTGCTACCTCCAGAAGGCCCCCTTCCTCCACAGTCCTGTGGTCTGTGATGACACTGATCTGGTGGTAGATCTCCTCTGGTGGGTGGGAGTTCCTCATGGCCTGGTAGATGGTGGGGTCAGGGAGCGTCAGCAGATACTGAGGTCAGGAATGAGGCAGATGGATTCAGGTTTGTGTTAAAAGAACCAAGAAAACACCTGGACAAATAATCCAGGTAAAGGGTCCACTTCAGAACTGAACACACATACAGCTGAACATACATGCAGATCCATATAAACACACACACCTCTTTGAAGTGCTGAGGCAGGGCATCTTTGGGACAAAAAAAGTGGGACATACTTTCCCGGTACACAACCCCAACCACCAACAGAGCCACTGCCACCGCCATGGGGACGAATGCGAGGACGGCTGCCATCCATGGAGCTTCATCTACAGAGAAACAGACCAAGAGCAGGAGTTATCAGTATGTTTACATTCTTAAATTACTGTTGTCATTGTCTGGAGCATTACGATTTTTATCACAGCAAAACGCCACACGAGTCAGAGAGTGAGAATCACTTTGATTGCTTCTTATTGTACAGGTGTTCCCAATAAACTGGTAACAACATAGTAGAGCAGTGTTTTTTCAATTCAATTCAACAGGTTTTATTGGCATGACATTTTCATTGCGTTGCCAAAACACAATTACAATCATTCAATGGAATTAAATTTAAAAAAATGTCAACAACGATATTTATATAATAAAATACAATATAATTATTAATAGAATTAATGAAATAAATGTATAATGAAATAAAGAAAAGGGAAAAAAGCAATTAAATTATGTACATATACATACACACATATACCTGCACATATACTGTATATAGTACATATGCAAATATACACATACATAAACATATACGTACACATATGTAAAAGCAGTTGTTAAATAAATAAAGAAAAAGGAGACAGTGGTAGTAAATACATTTGATTTCTATATTTCTGTATACAGCAGTCTTATGTTGTGACAGGAAGTGACATGTTTAGTAGCCAACATTGCACAGTCTATCTTTTCCCCCAGGACAGAGGAAACTTTTAAATTCGGGGTATTTTTGATCAAACTTTGGGAAGAATTCCTACCTAATATTTCTGCATTTTCGACAGGTGTTGCTTTGACTCAGCACTGTCCCTTACTTTTTAATTTACCAGAAACTGTCACAATGATAAATTTCTGTTCAGCCAGTTCACATAAAATCAAACTGGTTTAAGCTCCTACACCGGACTGGACCAGGCCTGACTGGACTAGACTGGACCAGAGCAGACCAGACTGAATCAGATTGGCAAAACTGGAAATTGACTCAACTCTCTTGAGAAGGAGATGAAGGTCTGAACCAGTTTTCCTCCCAATCCATCCAATTGTTGTCTAGACATTTCAATAAGAACCAAATAGGCAGCCAGGGGAGCACCAGAGTCTGGCTTGTCCAGGAACCATGATTTCATGTAGGACCAGTAGTGGACTAACTGACCGACCAGCTGACACTGCCATCCCCACAGCCCCTCCACTAGACTGGCTACAGGCCTGTCTCTTGTTGTAATCAGAATATAGGAATGACCTGCAGATCAAACCCCTGCAGGCTGTGGTGAAAGTTGCAGGTGGATCAGCACCAATCCAGCTCCTGATTATTCCACTAATAAATCAATAATTAAAAATTCAGCTTACCTGTGGTGGTACTCTCACAGACAACTGTACTGAGCTCACTGGGGTGGGGGTTGCTCTCTGTGCAGATTTGGACTTGGACACAGTACCTGGTCTTTGGGTGCAGGTCAATCAGAACCACCCGGTTTTGCTGTATGTCGCTGATATGTTTGGCCTGTAGGAAAACACAGAGAGGTTGTCAGTGTGTGAGCAGCTGCATCACCACAGGGACAGTAAGATGAGACATCATGGTCCAGCCTCAGCCTCCAGGACTGAATGTATGTTAACAGTGTGATGGGATTCAGCTTGTTAAGTCTCAGACTGATACAGAGACTGTCATCTTGAAGCTACAGTGTAGTGGATAAGTGAGGATTACTGTAAAATACATGGTGACAGAATGAACTCACATCATGGTGACACAGCCATGGTCAATGTAAACTAGATAAGTATGTCATGCTAAATCTTCATGTTGTGAAGGGACTCAATATGTCCAAGTTTCATGGAAGGGTTACAAAAGGTCAGGAACACAGGAAATATCTTTTTATTTGGTCATTTACTGAACAAACACTTTGCTTTAAGGCTGATGAGGATGTCCAGATATGGAGTCAGTCCACACTCTGTATGTTTATATAGCAGCACTCATGCTTCACCTGAGATATACACCTGAACATCTTTTTCTACAAAAGCACTCTGAAAATAGAGCACATCAGCTATATCTGTCCTTTGTAATTAGCACTAATTAGCTAATTCTAGCATCCTGACATAAACTAGGATGTTAACATAGGTCATGTTACCTGTTAAACAACAGCATGTTTCCAGGCTGGAGTCAGCACTCAGTTGAGGATGATGATTACTGTTGATAACTATTATGCTGCATTTACACATCAAACCTCTTGTTACTTCCACTGCTGAAAGTTCACACATAGTTTCAACTAATTACCCCACAGTAAGGACAGCAGCTAAGATAATAACTTTATTGTCTAATGGAAAACAAGACACATTCAGCTCCTTTAAAATGAGCTGGAGATTATGTAAATACCAGCAGGGGTGGCTCTGCAGCCACTCTCCCAGCAGTCTGTGGACATGTCTGCAGTGGTGGAGGACGTATTCACATCTACAGTACTAATACAAAGATGTACACACACAAGTAATATCAGTAAAATGTAGTGAAGGCATAAAAGTCCTGGTCTGATTTCTCTGAACGACATATTATTATATCTGGCATCATTAATACTGAAGCCTCAGTGATCAGCAGCTGTAGCTGCTGCAGGTGAAGCTGGTTTAACAGTATATACAGTTTAATAAACAGGGACACAGGTAAATCTGAGTCACATGATTCACAAGATACACTAATCTGTCAGTTTTTCATTTTTTTTTCTCTGATCTTTGATTATTGGTGAGATATTGGATCATCTGAACATTTATTGAGCTGAAACCATATGAGAAGTTTAGAGGAAACATCCCTGTTTGGTGAAGCTGTTAACATCTGAGCCGTGACCTGACCACATTCTCATGTTTGAGAGGTCAGGAGACAAAAGGTCACAAACCACTGGTTGTGCCAAAACCTACAGTTCCTCTAATGACCACTAGGGTCTGGCTCCAACAGTGAGTCAATCTCCATAGACTCCCATGTTAAAATGTCCAACTTTACAGCAGAAATAACTGGTACAAAAACAGTTTTGGTCTCTAGAGCTAATTTCCTCCTTCATTACAACTGTTTAAATAACTCACCTGTTTACATTTTACTAAGGTTTAAAGTTATGTCTAATTGAGGGCGTGACCTCTTTGAGCGACAGGTGTCTAGCAGCTAGCTGTCTGCTCGGCGTGTCCTCAGCTAACTCAGTCAGTGAACATGACCTCTCTGTTTGTGGTGTTGGCTCGTCATGTAAATATCAGAAGGATAACATGACTTCGTTGTTGACTGACTAATAGAACATGAGGAAGTCTCTGCTACTGTTTTTACTTGTGAGTCAAATTCTACTATTATTTTATTTATGTTAGCACTAATTAGCAGGTATCTGTGCCTACACTCATCATACCTCAGTATACCTTGTTAGCTTAGCTCGTTAGCTAGCTAATTAGCCAGTGAATTAGCCTTTAAGCAAGAAACCCAGCTGTGCTAACGATGCTAATGAGAGTATATATTTTCCAGTTATTAAACCAGCTCCACACCCGCGCTCCTACTCTTTGCACATGTTTGGATTAGCTGGGAGTTAGGGGTGGAATTAGACACTGCCAAGAAGGCAATCAGTAGACTTTAAAACAGCTGGGCATGAACTTCACTTTAAAACTGTGATGTCAATAGTTAAATAATCTGACATCAGCTACCCTTTGGTACATGATCAGTTTCTACACTCTGCAGACAAATGATACCCTAAAATAAATACTATATTTACTACTATAAATAACTTAGTGTTTTTTATTCTTCTTGTGACATAATATTCTTTAGATCAATAAGATGTTTCTGTCATGGTGGCCAAACATAATGGTTCCTCCCAGTATCCCACACAAGAACTATAATTGTGAGGTAAAAACCAGTGCATCCACCTTCTCCTTCTGGCCATCCTTCCAGTAGCTGACGTTGTATGTGGCAGAGATGTAGATGTTCCTAAGCGCCGACACTTTGAATATCGGGTCCTTAATGCTGACCTCAATGGTCGCCCCGTTTGAGAGGAGAGAGACCCCAGGTGGACCAATGACGGCTGAGGAAGACGAAGAGGAGAGGAGAGTGGGAAGGACAGCAGCTTGTTTAACAGCACAAAATGTGAAATAAAGTACTGAAAAAAAGCAACATTGACAGTCGTAAGTGTTTGACTTGATTTGATATAACTACAGAGATATCTAACAGTTTGTAGTCATTGTTTAGTCATCCTTCTGTTAATTCACCACCTGTGAGAGGTTTTTAACACTCCACTTCTTTGTGTGTCTGAAAGGTAAAACAAAAACAACAAAATGAAGATGTATTTAACACAAGAGTTTTCAGGTGACAGCCACAATGGGTGTGTTCATTCTTTGAGTTACAGTATAACGATGCTAACGCCACGGCTCAATCAGTACTTCACTAAACGTCAGATTAATGAGTGATGTATGAACAGCCATGATGAACAGTGTGTGTCCAGCAGTGTGTGAACTGTTAATCTGGGATATTATAGATAAACTGTTCTGGATGGAACTGTGGATTCAACTTCTACACTATAAAATAAATTCAAGCACATTTGAGCTCAACCCAGGTCTTTGAAAGAGATTCTGATATTAAAATAATAGACAACACTAACAGTTACCATGATAATTTGAAACAAAGCCACACTGCATCATTAATCAATTTTTCTTTACAACAAGCTACATATCACTCACACATTTGACATATCATCACCATAAAAACTCATATGCTCACATGTTAGCAGTCACAGAGCTATTAGCATGCGTCCAGTGTTCCCTTCCTCTTTAGCTCTTAGGGAAATATCTTAGCTGCTAAATGCTCCACTACGTTCATCAGCTGCTCTCTGACTGAAGCTGTGGTTGAAAAGTCTTTTTTTCTTATGAAGGTTGAAACTGAGGGAAATGAGCTGAAGTATCTGAGCAGCAGCCATGATCACAGCTGCTCCACTTCCCTAAATGATGAGGAAAGGAGCCTCAATGTTTCCTATCTTATTTCCTTTAGTATAGGAAACACTGGACCTTCCTTTACGAAAGGAAAGGAGATAATACCGTCCCACAATTGCGTGCTGCAGCAACATTTAAAGCAATGCACCATTGTAGTTTCACCACAGCAGACCCACATAAATGTAGAAACATCAGAGCAGCTGTTTTATGTTTGTGACTTGATCCAGAACTGATGGAAATCCTTGTCTGATCGACTGAAGCCCTAATCCATAAATATAGATTTATTCTCTTTAAATCAGTCAGGAGTCATCATGAAGAACAAACAGACTGAATTTATAGTTAATAATAACATCATCATAACAAAATACTATAGTCTATACGTGTTGTTGTTTCACTACATCCCCTCCAGTGTTTATATCAGCAAACTATGTACTTATGTCTGAATATTATTTATTCTGATCTCTTGCTCAGTTCCTTATTTCTATTTAATTATTATTTTAATGGCTCATATTTCTCTACATGTATATCTTTATCTTATATCAACATTTCAGTCCTGTTTTGTGTTTGTGGTTAGGAAAGGAGGATTTATCATCCATGTGTGATAAATAAATAAATAAAAAAAGATTAGTGGAAGTGCAGTCAGATTCTTTTCCTAAGTACTGATGAACTCTCCTTCACATCTTTCCTTGACCTCATGACGTGTTCCATCGCAGTCGAGAAGTGGTTAGAGAGGAGGTTATTTAGACTTTTGCACTGCAGCCTGTCTGTCTGCTGTTTGCTGTGAGCAGGTAGAGGACAGAGGCTCTTTACAGCTGTTTAGAGCTGTTTGCAGCTGCAGTAAGACTGAACCAGAACAGTGAAACTTCAGTTCATTAAACCAAAACAATGAGCTGAGAGACAAAAAAATGCTCTGAAGGGAATAGCAGAGGTGAATAATCATTTCCTCTGAGTTTGTCACCTTTTAAATCACACAATCATTTGACCCAATGTTCATATAAACATCCAGATGTTTTTGATAGAACAATCAATTATCTGATCAATAATCAAATCAAAACTCAGCTGACTCATCAGCTGAGTACAACATACTAAAATCATCTTTTTGAGATCAGATCACCTGTATGTCGGGTACAGTACTTTTATTATGACACACAGAGTGTGTACTCACTGTCTTTGTCCGGGGTGATGTGGTTACTCTCCACCCAGGCCGAGCTCTCTGACCCCAGCTGCGCCCGCACTCTGCCGGTGTACTTTCCATACTCCACGATGGGATGATTGAGCTGAGTCAACTCACATAAAAGGTCGGAGGTGTTCACACAGCCGACTGTGTAGGGTATGACTGTAGTGCTGTGGACAAACATCAGCCAGGACTTATTTCAGTTTCAAGTGTGCTGTGATGACAATGTACAAAGAGCACGCTGGGAAAACCCACGATGTTCAACTGAGGGCAAGAAAGTGTGTGTCTAGAATAGAAAAGGCAGCAGTGTGTCAAACTAACAGATTAGCTATGGAAGAGGATTAGGGCCAAATGAGAAAAAATTATTTGGGGTATAAATTCAAGAATTCAGAGAGAAAATCTGAGGATTCAGAAATTAAAGTCAGGATTCACACAGTAATCCCACAGTGAAGGTGAGTGGAATTTAAAACAACAGAATCTCTTTTGAGAAAGTCTCATTGTTTCTCCTGATAATCCACATCCACAGAACACAGTGTCAAAGAAACCACTCAACTTCTCTGGTCGAGTGCAGGCAGATGTCAAGCTAAGCTAACCGGCTAGGCTATGAGAACACATCCAAGCTAGCTTTCATTTCCAGCTGCACACCTGTCCAGGTTTAACAGACTGACTGTGTAAATGCAGCACAGACAAAGAAACTGTCAGAAGAGTGAATGATGAATGGATGTTTGCCAATTCACTGAGCAGCTCAGAGGCCACTGGCAGTAGGGCTGCATGAGATGCAAAAAAAAAAAGAATATTTCAGCAGATATTGTGATTTCAGTAGGAATGATAGTTTTTGCATTTAACTTCCACTGAAAAATTTTAAATGATGATGTGATTTTTGTTGGTGTTGTACCAAACAAACATGTTCCTTTACGTCTGGAGAATATGATTTGTAGGCCAGGGTGTCTCTGTAGCACCACAAGTCTTATGATGCTAACAATGAAGAACAATGTGACACTTTTTACCTTCATCAAAAAAAAATGCAGCTCCTGTGATTTGGGTTTGCAAAAGGCCATATTGCGATTTTAATTATATTTTGATTCCGCCACTCCGGCTACTTTTAAGGTGGAATGTTTTCGTGTTACTCAATGCATCAGCTGATGTGAATCAATCAGTACACCTAAAATGTCAACATGACATCTTTGACCATTCAGTTTGTTTTATTGGCTCTCTCATGACAGACACTTCAGTGATGATCAGATTTTCAAGCATATAAAAGATGTATATGAATATGAATTCAAACTGAGAACTAGAAAATTCTATTCAGTTTGGGAAAAGTAGAATCACCTCCTCGTGGTTGTCTGCCTCCTCTACTCAGACTATTTTCAGATTAGATCCCTGTTTATCCAGAGTCATAGAAAATATGAAATATTTGTGTGAAATTTTCATAGTCAGCCATAATTGCTGTGTGAAGTCTTGAGTTATGGCTAAAAAGTGTCTTGTGAGGTCACCATTACCTTACCTTTGACGACCAAAATCTAATCAGTTTGTCCTTGAATCCGAGTGACTGTTTGTGCCAAATTGTGATTGTGATTGATTGTTCCTTTAAGGCGTTACAGAGATATCGTGTCCACGAGAACGGGATGGACGGACTGTTGTCGGCACAGAGGCATAAACAAGGGGCGGAGCATTGATACAGTGCACTCCAGCAGTGCTACAGCTGTTGGTGAAGTGATCCCTGTCTGCCATATAGTGGCTGCTCTTTTAACTGCAGTCTCTGCACATGAGACAGTTCAGTGGAAGTAGAGTTCTCTGTGTCAGTGACAATGTTTTCACAGTCAGATCTATTCTTTACAGTCTCTATGAAGACATCCTGCCATAAATATCCTGTTACCTGTGCAGGTGTGTGGTACCTGTGTGTAGCATGACCTGCAAACTGTACTGAACACAAAACATTTCCACAGCGGTGACCTCAGGAGGATTTTCCAGTTCAGTTTCTGTGTCATCTCCTCCTCTGGTACAGAATGTGTTGAAACCCTGTGATACCTGTGATAGGCTCTGGAGGACCAGACAAACCTGAACTCCTGGAGAACGTCTTTATTCAGATCACTACAGTTTACACCAGTGTCCACTTATGTTCTTTTTTCTTCAGATGTGTGCTGAACGCGACCATGTAGACAGGGATGGAGAAAAAAAATACTGGGAGAATGAGTGATTGATAAACTGATCATCATTTTGATCAATTTTAGATTCAGAAAGGAAACATGACACCTGTATGTAGAAATATTTCATCATGGTGATGTTAGACCACCTAAACCTTGTGTTTCTCCATGCTCTTAACAGTGTGTGTCAAATTTATATTCACTGGTACCTGCTGCTGGATGCAGGTCCCCATATTCACTTTAATAAATGACTACAAAGGTTTGTTTTTTTTTACTTTTAATACCTGCTGACCCTCAACCCCTAATTCTTGAGTGACAAGTATGTGACTGAGTAACATTTGACTTGTAGAGGAATGTAAACCAGTGAAGCTAAAATGATCAGTTGATTAATTTTTATTCATTTTTTGAAGCTAAAGTGTCCAAACATGTCCAGGTCCAGTTTTTCAGATGTGACATCTGTTGGTTATTTGATAGGAAGCTGAACAGCTCTCAGCTTTGGACTGTCGGCTGAATACAACAATCTGAATGTGAAAATGATGGGATCTTTTTAATCACTCTCTGCCATTTATAGACTAAATGATTGTTCTCTGAATCAGTAATGGAAATAATGTGTTGTGGCAGCTGTGGGTTTAACACAGACAGGTCATGGCTGTGCAGCAAAACCACAGAGGGTTTATTAGTTTAGTGTTATTTGATCAATGTGGACTCACTTGTACTCAACTGTGTAGACCAGGTTGCTGGTTGCCCCTTCAGATGCATTCCACCTCAGCACCAGATCCATGTTGTAGGAAGTCAGGTGGACATTTGTGGGTCTGCTGAGGATCCCTGATACCACTGCACAGGCCATATACAAACACAATGTGACACAAAGTTAGTGTCATCAGTTACACTCTATACTTTACACACTAACATTACTAACACCTGTAATTATCCCATCAGCCAATCATATGGCAGCAGTAGATCCAGGTGAGGATCTTCTGTTGATGAGGGAAAATGTGACTCAGTGACTTTGACAGTGACATGACTGCTGGTCTGAGTTTTTGCTAAACTGCTGATCTCCACACTCAGCAGTCTCTAGAGTTTTTACTCAGAATTGAGCAACAACAAAAGCGTCCAGTGAGCAGCAGCTCTGTGTTGATGACAGAGGTCAGAGGTCTACGGCTATGGTCACTCAGATAACCACTCTGTACAACTGTGTTGAGCAGAGAAGCTTCAGAGTGAACAACACGTCCAACCTACACCAGCAGAGACCACATCAGGTTCCACTTCCTGCCACCAAGACCAGAACCTGAACCTGAGGCTGCAGTGGACACAGACTCACCACTTGATGGATCTGGATTTGTGCTGAGTCAGCAGATGGTCGAGTCAGAGTCTGAATCCATGGAGACAACCTGCCTTGTGTCAACAGTCCAGGCTGGGGGTGGTGGTGTGATGGTGTGGGGAACGTACCAATCAATCATGGTCTGATTGTCTCAGTCTATCTGAGTATTGTTGCTGACTATGTTCATCCCTTCATGGCCACAGTTCACCATCTTCTAATGGCTCCTTCCAGCAGGATCATGCTCCATTTCTCAAACTGGTATCATCAACATGACAGTGAGTTCAGTTGACCCCCCAGTCTCCAGATCTGAATCCAGTAGAATCAGCAGAAATGATGTGATCCATCATGTCAACATGGAGCAGAGTCTCAGAGGAAAGTTTCAACATCTGCTGGATCCATGACATGAAGAACTGAGGAACTACCAAGTGTGTTCCCTCTCCACTGTCAGAAGTGTTCATGAACGTTTGATCTCTGGAAATGTGAAAGAGACACTGGACCTGTTCTATCTGGTGTTCCTAATAACTGCTCCGTGAGCGGACGACTTGTGACAACACAACAAGGTAATGTCACAGTCTTAACTTACTGTAACCCAGAGTGATACTAAGTCAAAGTTAATTTCACTTACAGAATCCCACCTGGGATTTTAGAAAAACAAATTTAACACAAATGATCTGACTGCCTCATTTTTACACAGCTGATCATGCTTTTCTACAGAACACATTTCTGATTCATTAAGTTCAGTCACAAAGTGTCAGGACACAGTCACAGCGACTTCACTGTTGGCTGGATTCACAATGATTCCTATCAACTCCAGTTCCAGTAACAGTCACATACACAAACTGTGACACACACACACAAAACAGACAGATGTTACCTGTGGATCCACATAGTGTTGAAAACGTCAGGATGAAGGTGCGGAAGGTGGCAGACATGTTGTCCTCTCCGGTCAGTTTAAAGTGTCGTCCAGCTGACGGTCTGTTTCATTTATGACTCCAATATTTCCTGGTACAATGAGTAAAATAAGGCGGGGAACTCCGCGGAAACGAAACTCCTCTCTGCGCAGAAACGTCTGAGGCTTCGTGTAACCCGCCTATCGGTGTACGCTGTAAAAAATGTCAGCCATGTTGACAGAGGTTTAAACAGAGGAGGGGGCGCAGCCCGCATGTTTTCATTTATTGAGCTGCCGTTGGCGGTAAATGATCAGACAGGACTTGTTTTGCAGACTGCCTGTGAACACACCACACACTGTTACTGTGTCAAACCCATGGATGTATTATGTCAAACCACTCTCTACTCACTGTACAGTCCGCTGTGTTACAGTAACTTCACCGTTCTGTAGTGTGGTGATAAAGTGAAATAAATAAAGTGATAAAGTGTTCGCCTTGGTGGCGTTAAGTCGCTGCAGGACGTCACCGCGTCACATGATTTTAAGGCTTCTGGAACCACCTATGTGACGACAGAGCTCTGTCCTGACTGCCACACATGACACATGAACGGGCTCTGTTTTTATAAGAACTAAGAACTACTAAGAACTTCAGAGCTATACTCTCCTTAAAAGAATGTTCTGAATTTATGTAGCCGATTTCCAAAAGAAATTAAAGTGAGTATTTAAATAGTTATGTTTGATGCAATGCAATATTTTAAGATAAGATTGAAGCACATGTTGTATGTAATACAACTTTTTTTATTTTTTGGAAAATATTTATAAGAAAAAATGGGCAAGAACCAAGCCAACTTTCCTGCACTTTGTTGATGCTATAAACAAAAAAGCTATTAAGACCTTGAACGGTTGAATTTATTTAGTTGGATATGCTGCATATAACACCAACTCTGGCTTTGTTACATGTGAAATATGTTCTTTTATTATTTATTTATTTAAATTTATTTATTGATTTGTTATTGTCTTTTCTTTGATTGTTTTATTGTATATGTCTACGTTTGCACGTGAGAAAAAGATCTGTTCTCTCCTGAGGTTCTCTCAGTTGGACTCAACGATGAACTGATTTGATAATGGTGGTCAAAGGTAAAGGTCACAGTGAGTGTTCTTGTGAATGCAATATATCAGGAACGCCTGGAGGGAAGTTCATCACTTCTGACACATTATGATCTCACAAAACACATTTTTGGCCACAACCCACAAATTCATACACTAATTATGACACAATTTAAAATTAAGTGATGACATTTTTTATCCAAATGGTCAATGGTCAACTTCACTGTGCCATCATAATGTTCTGCAAAAACTGTTGTGGCCATATTCAATGCTGTAACTCAGAAAGGAGAGACTGTAGCCATATTTCCTGCAACTTGGCTGGTTGGAGGAAATATGGCTACCGGGAGGAGATAATTCTAGTTTTACCCACAGTGGCCCTAATCTGTTCTAAGACAGAGCCCAGAGAGATGGGAAATACATGAATCACACTTGAATTAAAGTTAAAATGTATGTGGAAATTTATAACAAGACCAAAGAGAACAAGATGATCATAGATAGATACTTTACTTATCCCCTAGGGGAAATTCATGTGTCCATTGTTTTAATAAACACTCTTGGTGCAACTTAGACACATCATCAGTGTTGTATCCTGGGTTCACTGGGTGTTTCGGGTCTCACAACAGACACCCTCGCCCAGGTGACCCAGCCGGGGTTGATCAGGCCCCGGCTTGTGTCTAAGTAGCTTGTGTAGCCCACGGATCCCCCCGCTTGATCCACAGCCATCTTGACGCCTTTTCTGCTGCGTCAGTGATGTCTCTGATGGCTCTCCTGTTCTGCAGTCCCTTCACTCCCAGCATCTTGAGTGCCCTGATGAGAGACTGGCCGACAAATAATAATAATAATAATAACTGTTGATAATAAATAAACAATAATAATTAGATTAGTCCACTTCCTTTGGCTGAGGTGTTGTATAGCCTGATAGCAGTGGGAACAAAGGATCTCCTGAACCTCTCTGATCTGCAGCGCAGTGAGATGAGACCTTTGCTGCACCTGTAGCATAGTCGACTTTAATAATAGATGGTGAACTCTGAGAACAAAGATATAATAAACCTGATAAATATCTGTTGATTTCAGTTTTATTCATTGGGAAATTAAAGTGAAAGAACTGCAGTTACATTAAAAGGCTTTCCAGTTTAACCATGCACATACAGCAAGATGTAGATCAGTGTTAGCTTCAACGCTGACATTAACACAAGTCCCACAACTCTTCTCCAGACATCATACATACATCAGTGTCACGCTGTTATGACATGATTATTTTTATGTTATAAAAATATGAATAGTATCAGTAACAGTATTATTTGTGTAATAATAAGGAAGGGTTCTTGTTAAAAATGTATACATTTGTGAAAACATCGTTATTATGTCAAAAACTTATTGTTTAACTTTTAATTTCACAATGTGATATTGAGCAGTTTCTCATGGAAGAAAGAAGCCTCCATAAGAAACACTGACATAAGGAAAGTTTTATAACAATTTATAAAGACATTTCACTCTGATACTGAACCATGAACATTACCCTGAACTTCCTCTAAGGCCCTATCAGGTCTACCTAAACCAGCTCCCCTGGTCTCGATTCTCAGTCCTGTCCCTCTCCAACACTTTACATTTTTAATCTGCAGTCAGTTCAGTCTTCACAGTCGTCCTCTCCCCCCCTCAGAGCAGCTCCTCAGTGGTGGAGTCGGGCTGTGGGCAGTCAGGAGACAGTTGGTAGAGTCTTTATTCTGTAGCTGTGTATGATTAGAGATAAGACAGATATAGGTTCTATATAAAACAATGAGTTTTCATATAGGCCTGAAATATATGATTTAGGGCTGCACAATTAATCGAAATATAATTAAATCAAATTATGGTCAAGTGCAAATCCAAATCACAGTTAGCTGAATTTTTTTGATAAAGGTAAAATGTGTCACATAGTTGTTCATTGTTAGCACCATAAGTGTTTTGGTGCTACAGACGCAGACTACAAATGATATTCTCCAGATGTAAAGGAACATCTTTGTTTGGTACAAGACCAACAAAAATCACATCATTATCATCATTTTAAATTATTTTTCATCGAAAAAACGATCATTCCCACTAAAATCTAAAAACTGAAATAATCGTAGTATGATTTTGTTTGCATATCATGCAGCCCTAATAGGATTATTTTTAATCTTTAGTTTTCAATGAAGCGATTAATTAGTCTATAAAGGAGAACACTGGGCCAGTCTGTGTACACAGAGAAGGAGATGAGACTAACATGTCACTGACTAACTCTAACAAAAATCTAATGACTACAATTTGACTAAAAGTAGATGAAAATCCAATGTGAAAGCCAACATTCCTCTTCAGGTCCCAGCACAGAGCTGGATCAGTTACCAGAGTTCTGGATGAGCTCAGCCAACTGCCATGAACCATTAGTCCAATGAAGAAGAGCCCCAGCACACAGGAAGCCCCCAGCAGGCCGAAGACCAAATACGCTGTAAAACAAGGGGAGAGCAACTCACATAAGACCCTGAACCTTTGCTGTTTGGAATAAACACCTGTTTTCACTGCCAATTAGCATGTGGCTAACTGTGATCACACTTCAGTGTTAAACTGTTAAATCCTGTGTTCTCAGAGAGGAACCGTTAAATTCAAATCAACTTCCCTCTTTCAGCATTTTAGCCCAGAGCTAAAACACTGGAGAGCGACAGGAGCCTGTTCAGACACACAGGATCAGTTTCAATACATTCTACCCTCATGAAGGCGTCACACAAGTTTTTAATACTAAAGGATACAGCACACACTGTCCAGGGAAATACAAAGAACTACAGTGAGGACCATGCTCAGCCTCAGATTAATTTCGGATTAACTCAGTATGGGAACTGTGGATTCTGTTCCCATCACTTAAAAAATAGAAAGTTCATTACTGTAGTTTTAAGTCAGAATCAGTCTGACACAATCCGAAACAGACGAGGTATAGTCAGAAAACATAACTGATAAAAACCTGTGAGGGTGGACCAAGGATGTGTCTGGTCTTTAAAGAGTATCTTAATGAGTGTACTGGAACTTTCCTACACTGTCGGTATACACAGCGCCGTACCTGAGGTTGTGGGTGGAGGGGGGCTGGTGAAGGCACAGTAAGGTCGACTGGAGACAGAGTTGGAGGTGAAGTGTGTGGTCACAGTGATGGTCACACAGTATTCTACACCTGGCTGCAGGTACGTGATCACAGTCTCCTCTTTGTAAGGCAGACTCAATCTGAACTGAAACACAACACAAGCCAGAAGATACAGTGGTGACACATGTCAAGAAAAGAAATGACATCATTCATGGAGCAGGGTGAGGTGGTAATGAAGTTTCTGTAGGTGGGAACAAATTATGATCAAATCTCACAGTTTGGTTGACAACAAAATATCCTTTCAGACAAGTGTTGTGTTCTCTTCACACAGTCAGTAAAACTCATCCTGGTATTTAAATGGAAAATGAAGGACGTCGAGTAGCTCAGTTGGATGAGCATCCGCCCCATGTGTAGAGGCTACAGTCCTCGCTGCAATTAGCCCCAGTTCAAGTCCTGCATCGGACAAGCCCTTACCTGCGTGTCATTCCCCCTCTCTCTGCCACCCCATTTCCTGTCTCTCTCTACTGCACTATCAATAAAGGCACAAAAAGCCTGAAAAAATAAATAAAAAATAAATAAATAAATGGAAAATGAACAACGCTCCAAGTCAAAAAGACAAACAACTTCCCTTTTTGTTTGGTAGGCTCAGATCTAGGGGAGGATACGGAAAAATTTCTGCTCAGAGAACAGTGGTCTCCATCATTCTGACATGAAGAAGTCTGGAACAACCAGGACTCTTCTAGAGCTGGACTTGGACTAACTGAGACATCAGGGAGAAGAGAGGAGACCAAGAACCTGATGGTCTCTCTGAGATCCACAGATCCTGTGTCCAGTGGCTGTTTCCTCCAGACATGAAGCTTAGACCTGAGACCAAACAGCTGCTTCTTTACAAACTGTCACTGAATTTAGGCTTCTTCTGGCCACTCTGACATGAAGCCCCAATCACTGGAGAGCTGCAGTGATGGTTGTCCTTCTGGAAGTTTCTCCACCTCAGTTACATACACAACACTGTTTTCAAGTTCTCCCTTTGAATGATATAATATTGCATAACAAAGGTTTGCAGTTTCACATCTCTCTGTCTGTGATATCTGGGGGACCTCAGGCCCCTGCCTGATCAGGACTACTACCACTGTGGTTTCTGATCTCACCATCACGGTCCTGTGACCCAGCTGTGGGGCAAAGTGATGCAACACCTTCTGAACCGCCCTCAGGTCCAGAAGGTGGATGCAGTGGATCTATTCTGACCACCATGTTTTGATCTATCATTCACCCCCTGATCTTTACACCTTGGAACAGCATGTAGTTCATGTTGGGAGATAAACTTTATAAAAGTTGAACTGTAGATAAAATACAATTTCTGACTATTCTGTATCATATTGATGGAGTACTATTCATGATGTGAGCAGCATGTTAATGTTTTAGTCTGTTGAGTTGCAGCTAATTTGCATAGAGTGTATGTAAAATCTTATTGTTATTAAAGCTATAATCTGTTTTCCTCATTAAAATGTCTAAAAAATTCTAGGCCTATGTTCTATATGTTGTTGAGTTGTGTTCTTACATTCTCCCAAATGTTTCCATCAATTCTCAAACCAAAGAAATCTGTGATTTTAATCATGGTAACTTTTTATTGGTTGTCTGTCAATGACATCATATCTTCTATGATCATGTGTCAGTGTGTTTGGAAATGTTAGACAGCTCAGCTCCTGTGTCACTGAATAGCGTCAGTGAATCTCTGATTTTTAAAGGTAAACTGCTGCATTTGAATCCCCTGGTGTGTTTGTTATGGAGAGGAGGACACCTCTGTGGATAATTAAGCTGCTGGTAAAAACCTGTGTCTTGTCTCTCCACAGAAACTGTTGTTGTTTCTGCAGTAACAGTCTCACTTCCTGTGCCACAGTGTTGAACAACAAAGAGCTGCCACACACCAGGTGTTCACAACAGGAAACACAGACTGGATCACTACGAACATTTCCTGGATGTAACACCTCAAACTGCTTTACTAAGGAAGCCTGTTCTGCCCAGACTGAAACTACAGATGTGACGATGAATTCTCTGTGTTCTTCTCATCAGACTCTGTGTTTCCTTGAACACAGGAACACGAGCTGGTGAGAGGAGACGAGGGTAAAACCACACATCCTTAAAAACATCGGAGGGAAACCAGCCTCTAAGTCTGATTGGCTGTAAACGAGTCTGTCACAGACATGAAGCAGAGCTGCTTTGTGAGTTTAAACTTCTGATTTCCCAGTATTTCATACTGCTTCGAGTTTCATTTACAGTTGTTTGCGATTGCTTACACACTTATTTCAGAATTTGCCTCACTCCGTCAAAACTCCACACACAAGCGAAATAAGACAGAACACTTGGAACTGAAGATCTCACTTCTACATCGAAATGAAACTGCAATCTCAACACATGTGCACCATCTGAATGACTCTTTCAAAGCAGCAACAACACACTGATGAACTTAACCAAAACATTGCTGTCTTTACAACTTTATATATCTTTTTGTCATACAGGCTTCACACAACACAGAAATAGAAAATATTCAAAAACAGCTGATTTTACCAGAACAGGTCAGTAGGTCAGTATAATGTATGCTGCTGCATCAAAGTCCAAGACTCTGGAACAGAAGCATGTTTACACTACTGCTTATGTCACATGCTTTTTCTGAACAACACCACATGATCTACTGCCATTACTTCAGTGATACGTCCACATATTCATAGTGACTCTCACACTGTTCCTCTCTAATAAACCCTGTACTGCTGCTTCATTGTAAGTTGGTGTTTATGTACTGAAAGGTACAGTCTAGTAGAATGTTGAAGACATGTTCTCCAGTCTAGATGTCTGTATTATGGATGCTACTGTGTACAGACTGAGGACTGGTCTCTCTGCCCAGTCTCCCTCAGGGTCAGACCATGATTTACAGTTTTTTAAACTGCTTACACACAAAATATTTATACATCACAATTTCCTGTCACTCAAAGAACAAAAACACTCACCAAATCTGCAAAACCATGAGTTAATATTCTCAGATTCTGACTCAGTTTTCTGTGTCATAAAACACTTTTTGCAAAACACTACACACAGCTCTCTACCAATAAAATCACTTGCTTACCTTTTCTGAACACAACCAATCATAATGCTGCATATATTCACCAGTGTCACACATCCACTCTGCACATGTGCAAACACTAATTGTTTAACTGATCATAAACCAATCACTGCTTTAGAATAGTCCAATAAATAGGCCAAAGGTCAAACAATGGATGAAAACACAACTATGAGAGAGGCTGGACAGAGAGTCCAACACAACATGAGTCCGTTTACAGTGGCTCCAAAGTAGAAAATAAATACAAAAATACATATTCTTGCACTGTGTTAGCCACCCATTTACTGCACTGCATTGTGGGAATGAATGGTTATTTTTCTGCACAATACAGCCAACTTAAAAAAAAATATATATATATATGTGTGTACTATACTGCACACACCCACACTGTTTGTTACTGTAATAGTAGAAGGGCAGAGTTATCATGGAAGACACATGTTTACGGAGGAACAGGAAGTGGACACTTTAAATATGGTTTTTACACATGTGTACTGTTTTTGTACAAATTCCCATATGGTTTTGTTTTCTTGTACAACACTGTACTACATTTACAACATCAATGTTTTGGATGACTAAAAATCTTCAGTTTCAACATTGCCAGGTGTTTATTTTATTTTAACCCCTCTCAATAGATCACTGTACTGTCACTTTACAACATTGTATGGAAAGGTATATACAAGCCTTTTGAAGATTATTTACTACAATGAGAAAAGTGTTTGGCATTTGATACAAATACTTGATTCTGAGATGCTTTTAGGATATTTTCAATGCAGTGTTTCATTTTGCAGCAGATATGTGGCACTTTGCATTTTGTGTGAGCAATTTTTGGACTAGAGTTTTGAAAAAACGAGACCAAGTTGTAAAAAACGATGTGACATGGTCCACCAAAGTGGCCCTAATGTCAGCTGAAATGTGTCTGTCTATTGCCTGGTCTCCTTTGTTGTTCTCCACCTCCTCTACCTCTACCTCTCACTGCTTTAATGTTTGAACTGCTGCCCTCTGGTAAGCACTACAGGTCTCAACACACACCTCAAGACTCAGAAACAGTTTCCTCTCCTAGGCCATTAGCACATTAAACGCAAAGTAAGCATTGAGAAACTGCTTTCCTCTTGTGCATTACTGTCATTCTGCAATAATCACCAAATCAACTGCTATTCATCTCACACTGCAATTTGATATGTATTTGTGCTATATTATTATGTTATTTATTATTATTTATTATTGTGCAATATAATACAACTTGAATTTTATGTGACTGTTTTGTACATATGTTCTTTTTTATATTATTTATCTTCTTTTATTAGAAATCATCTGTCTTTTTGTTACTATGCACCAATTGAGGAGCAGAACTCCTAATATCGTTGTATGCAGAACTTACAATGACAGTAAAATCTTTCTAATTCTAATCGAAGATTATAAAAAGAGCACATGACAATTTTTTGCTAAAAATCCATCTTAAAACAGGTTATGTAACAGCTGCCTGCTGCTGGACACACTGTTGGTGAGAGTGCACTGTGATTCCAAACCAGACTAAACGTTTCTGTAGAGTCCAGCGATAATTATCTGTGGGTCACTTTACACACAGTCAACTGATACGTTAGGAAGATCAAAACATGGTTTAGAGCTGCTGTCAGTCCGACACATACCTGTGTCTCGTCCCTGGTCCTTTGCACATGCAGCTCGACTGTTCTGTAGAGGTTCTCCAGCTGCAGGTTCTGCTGCCCCCCCCTTGTAACAGGAAGTCTGAGCTGCAGGATCAAACAGTTCCCACAGCCAGACACAGACACACCAGGAGGTCCCAACACAGCTGCAGGGAGAAATCAACTGACATTCACTCAACTGGGAAGAGAGCAATCACAAGACAAATAACTATAGTTTAAAAACAATGAAACAAAGATGGCTGCCAGTGTAGTGATGGTGGAGGAGATATTTCACTCCATTTCTCTGAGAAATGTGTGTAACTTTTAAACTGTCTGTGTGTGAATGTGTCGGTTGTCTCACTGTCTGACAGAGGCTGGAACCATCCTGACACAGTCCAGTTGGATGTCTGGGTGGCTGTGAAGGCCTGGACCCGGGCTCGGTACTGAGTGTACGGGTCCTTGAATGCTGTGGTAAGATTACACATCTGTGCAGCCTTCAGCTCCAAACAACCCACCACTGGTCTCCATGAGGACTTCCTCCAAAGTAAAAGACAAGACAAAAAAAGTAGAACAAAGACAAAGTAGAACATGTGTGTCTGAACTGTGGCGGAGTTGAGGTGTGAAGTTGTAGAAAAATCAAAGTAAAGTATTTCAGTGACTGTACAGTTTGTTATTCTCCAACACTGGATTATCATACAGGAAGTGTATGTATGTGTGACATGAACATCTGGCAACATCTGTCTCACTGAGGCCTCCACACCCCCACCCCCCACCCCCACGCTTGTGTGTGCTGGAAACACTTCCATTGTGCTGTAGGACTGAATTTGTGTCTTTGCATGTGTTTTCTTAAGATGCAGTGCATTGAGCTCTCAGGGCCACCGTACATTTCCTCTAGGTCCATCATCAGAGCTTGTGTGTTATGGTAAAACTAATGACCTCCCCATCATCCTCAGCTGTACTGTGAGTTCAGTGCTTATTACTAAATGTCATTATTAAGGTATTATTATATTATTACTTGGTAAAACGCTAATAAAAGATCACAAAGCCTGATTAAATTATGGATGGAGGAACCTAATGATAAATAAGAAAATGTAAAATCATCATCAACAAAATCAAGATGGAGTAAAGAGTTTTATAAAAATAAATATATTTGACTGAACTTGTCCTTGAAGACTTTTTATTTATTTATTTATATATTTATATTTTATTTAGCTGTTTGTTATTTGTCAGTATTATGACTAAGTCTTTGTTCCTATTGTGTGATCAGTAAAGAGATCAGTTATTTGAAAACTGTTTAAACACCAGTAACACTAAACACCCCTTATTAGAGCCCAACTCATGATCATGCTGGGCTGATATTGAGAAAGTATTCAGAACCCTTCATTATGTTGTACATTTCATTTCAAATTCCTCATCATTCTACACACAACAACTCATAATGACGAGGTTAGTGTGAAAAAATGTTTCTAGAAATGGGTTTGCAAATTTATTAAAAATGAAAAATGTGCTTTTTAGTACGAGAATCCATGTACCCATCATGTTAACCTATATAAGTCTAAATGTCCCAAGCATATTTCCTTCCTCTTTATCTGACCTTAATGGTGCCAGTCGAGTGAATACCTCTGGCGGATGATTTGGACACTGAAGTGGGTGTTGGAGGGGGTCCCAGGACCTGGGAGGAAGCTGAGTGTATGCTCCATGTTGAAGGAAGAGATGGAGACGTTGGAAGGTGGTGGGAGTGAGACACCAACCTCTGTAGAGGGTGAGAGAGTAAGAACATAAACACACATCTGTATACATATCAACATCCATATACACACATCTATATACACGTCATCCATATACATACATCTACATACTGTACATATGTCATCCATATACACACATCTTTATACATTTATCATCCATATACATACATCTACATACATGTCATTCATATACACACATCTACATACATGTCATTCATATACACACATCTATATACATATCAACATCTAGATATATACATCTATATACACATCAACATCTATATACACACATCTATATACACCTCATTCGTATTCACAGATCTATAAACACGTCATCTATATACACATCAACATCCATATACACACATCTATATACACTCGTCATCTATATACACACATCTATATACACTTTAACATTCATATACTCACATCTACATACATGTCATCTATAAACACACATCCATATACACATCAACATTCATATACACACAAAATTCATACACACTTCTATATACGCATGTCACCCATATACACACATCTATATACACATCAACATCCATACACACATCTACTGTATATACACGTCATCCATATACACACGTCTACACACACCTTGTCACAGTAAAATCTATAAATCCAAGTTTAAAGGTGGAAAAACAACAACAGTGACAAAGCTCACCAGTACAGCAGCAGCTCTTTGCTCACACATTGATCATAAACCTCTTACTTTCTCCCACCTTCAATCCATGGAGCATTAGCAAGTTGCAAATGCAGAAGAAGAAGCATCCACAGCTCCATTGTTCCTCCATGGACTGTTAGCGCTCGAAGATAAAAGTCTTACATAAGATATTAAGGTTCTTGTTTTTGGGTTGGAGCACACAACATATATGTGTGGGGGTTGGGAAACTAACACTGGCTGTTATCATGTACACGGCTGAGTTTCTATTTCCACAGAAGTCCCTCCCTGTGCATTGAACTCAGTGAGCTGTCACAGCTGATGGAGGCAGAGTGGTTCACACTGGAGTCAGTAAACTTGGCTTCACCTTCACTTTGTTTTTGATCTGTCAGAGTTTTCTTCATTGTTATTATCATGATAAACATGTCTGTACTGTATGAAGTGGGATTCAATAAGTCATGGAAGATTAGCTGCTGTTTCTATAACAATACAACTGACAGAACATGATTTGTTGTTTCATTGTTACTTTATTATTGTTGTGTTTATGGCTGAACACTGAGTAATATGAGACATTGAATAACTTGATACTGAGGTAATACATGATTTTACAGTCAGTATAAAAATACAAATGTGTCACAATTATGGAATTTGATTATATTGTTTATATTGTTTCTGCATAGTGAAACTTGTAATAATAAATGTATGAATGACATAACATAACATAAGTGCATTGTCAATATGATTGAACACTGGCCTAGTTAACAAATAGAGAAAAGTATGAACATCAACACATGTATGAATCATGGACTGTACAAATACTGGGCAAATGACTCTAAATTAATCAAAGTATCAAAAACGGCAGTTGATTCATTTTCTTTTGATGAACTAATGACTGAAGCAGCGAACAGTTTCAGCTCAGGTTTTACAGTAACTCCTCATCCAGTGGACCTGTTTGACAAACTACTGTTTTCTATTCCAGTTTTCAGCTCATGTTGAGGGAGAATGTTTGAAGATAAAATACCATTTAAGACACAGTCACACTGGTGAACATCATCAATGACATTCAGAACAACACAGCTGATGAAATGAATTGTAGCTACTTTCCCTCCATTCAGATTTCTTCTACCTCAGTTCATGATTACTGCTCCAGCTGTGAGTTATCTCTCATTGATGTCATATAAAATATATCAAATATATCTGCTCCCTGCTCTGCAGAAAAGAAAACAGAAACTGCACAATTAAACAATAAAAGCCATTCATTGCTGCTGTTTTTTAGCTGAATTCGTATGAAATCTAAAGCAAAATTAAAAACGTGTGAAATATCAAGTGTTCCCTTATCAGGTTAGTCCTCCAGCTGCTGATCGAACTGTCTGGCATCCTGGAAACAGCAGTGAGGATCCTTTTCTCCAAGCTGTGACTCATCTGGCTGATGAGGCTGCATGATTTGCAGTAAACTATCAGAGGAGGAACTGGTCTCAAGAACATCTTCACTCTCTCATCCAAAACCTCTCTCTCTGTTTTCTGAGGTTTGTTTGTATTTCAAGTCAGAGTCACCAAACTGAAGGACATTGAGCATCATCAGTCTGTTAACACCGTTATCAACAGTCATGGTTTGACAGTGTTTCAGTTTCTTTCTAAATCAAAGTGGAGCATGATTGAGATGGACTCAGTCAGAGGGGTGGCACAGTCACAGAGACACTGGGAATGATGGAGGATGTGACTCTGTGGAATGGAAGCTGCCATGGCAAAAAGAAAATAAAACCATAAAAATATAAAATTATTACATCCATTAAAAAAGTATTCATCAAAAAACATCCCAGTAAATAAAAAGCTGTGATGCTTTGAAAAATGTTGTGAACAGAGAAAATAAACAAATGTAAACCAAGGGTCTCCAACAGGTGGCTCGTGAGCTCCCAGTGGGGCGGGGGGGAGTGGGAGTTCTGACTGAATCATGACTGATTTTTCTCTACTGTGACTTTCACATGTTTTTGGATGTTGATATTTGAAGACTTGTTAAATGCTCTTATTGATCTGCTTTGGTTTGGAGATCAGTTTGAGTGTTTTGATAGGATATGTGAATGATTGTAACCAGTAATATTAGACATGAGGAGCTCTCAGACACTTTTATTTTGGCAAAGTAGCTCTCAGAGTGAAAAAGGTTGGAGACCCCTGGTGTAAATGTAGCAGAATGTTTCACATGTGAGTCACACCAGTTCAGGGCTTGTACAACATGTCTGGACCACTCCAGAGAACACACACTGAACACAACACATGTGAAGAATGTAACAAGCTTAAATCAGTCATATATCATGAAGAACAGATCTGCTTCCAACATGACGACCTTTGACCCTTTAGACGACTGCTCTGATAAGATCTGACTCTTTATCAGAAACAATAAGAAAAGTTCACTGGTTTCAAACTGTAGTCCCACACATCGACGCTGTGTGAGGAGCAGCTCAGTGTCAGTGTCATGATCAGGCTGATCTGACAACATCACTATAATAAATTCTTTAAAACATTAGTACATGGACGCCCCATATATCCAGACTCCTCCTCCTCCTCATCATCATTATCATCAGCAGAGCAGGAGACGGTCTCTATGGTAACTTCCTGGTCATCCCAGGTTTGTGAAGGTTGAACTAGTGTGATGTTGACCTCCTCTGAGGCTGAATGAGACTCTGGCTCGGCCACACCAAGATGCTCCTCCTCCTCTTCCTCATGGCTGCCAAAGGTTAATGTGAGGAGGTTAACGTCCTGGCTGTCCTCCTCCTCCTTACCTGTGTGGATTGTTACAACAGTCACACTGTGTGTGTCTGTGTGTGTGCTCAGTGTGTGGTCCACTTCAACACTGGGATGTGTCTCTGTTAAAACAGGAACTTCAGTCTGAAGTGGACTGAAGAGGTCTGATGTTTGGTTTGAGGAGCCGCCGGGCCGTGGTTCAGGCTCTGGGGATAAAGGAGCTGATAAAGATGATGAAGATGAAGAAGAGGAGGACAGGAGGTTAGTGCCCCCCCGCAGTTTATAACCTCTTCTGCTGTCTCCGTTACTCTCTGTCCCACCCTGTCCATCACTCTCCTCTGACGAAGAGCAGCTGCTCCTCCTCTCACCTGCAGAGGGCAGCGTGGCTTTAACATTCAGGAGGGAGGATAGAGACGTTCTGGATGGAGTGACGACCAGGACCACGTCTACGTGATGGACGGAGGTCTGAGACACAGAGAGACAGAGAAGACAAAGACAAAGATGTTTAACAGAGACAGCACATGTTCTCTCATACAACTGGAAACTAAGGACACTGTGAATCCATGAGTGGGACTGAGACATCACTGAGGGCTCCGACATGTGATCGATGAATGACTGAATATTGATCATCCTTCATCGAAACAAATGACTCAACGTGTCCTTGCTTCTGACAGTGAACAATTTCCTTTGGTTCAGTGTCATTATTTTAACTAACTATGGGATTTTATTTATTAAAAGCTGATAATAAGATTGTTTTGGTCTATAATTGATCGTAAAACAGTGAAAACACCTTCAGACCAAACACAGATACTCTGTTTAATTCTTACATTTGCAAAGCTGAAATATAGTTTGATAAATGACTTTGATGATTAATAGATGATCTTTAATTATCAGTCATCTGATTGATTGACTATGGCAGCTCTGTGAGTTGTTTCTCAAGCTGAGTTTTTAGTGAAATTGGTGTAAATGTATAAATTCAATCACGTTTAATGTAGTTTCAACAGGAAACTTCAAGGTCCTCCTCAAGGTTCAGGTTTAAAAAAGTCACTTCAGGTGGTTTGACTCTGTAGAGTTTCAATGATTGTGCACTCAGACCTCCACCACATGTCCTCCTCCATCAGATGTGAGTGAAACTCAGTGTGTGTGTTCAGGAGGTACTGTAGGTTTAATCAGGATTGACCAAAAGCAACTTGAGTAAGGAGCCAATCTGTAATAGGCCACGCCCACTCGTACCAATCAGATTTTGGTTAATACTGGATCCAAAGCATGGACACCAGCTTTGGTGAAATTTTCCCACCAGGTTTTCAGTTATGTACCAAGATCTGTGATGACTGGTTCATGAGTTACAGCCAATATTCTCCAAGTTTCTCCATCTCCACACAGGATCTCTGGAGCTCAAAGAGACCACCAGGGTCCTGGTGTCCCCTCTTCTCCCTGATGTTAGTCCAGGTCCAGCTCTAGAAGAGTCCAGGTTGCTCCAGACTTCTTCATGTCAGAATGAGGGAGATCACTGTTCTTCTCAGGAACCTTCAGTGCAGCAGAAATGTTTTTGATCCTCGACACAATCCTGTCTCTAAGCTCTGCAGCAGTTTCTTCCTCCTCATGGTTTCTGCTCTGATCTGCATCGTCAGCTGCGAGATCTGATATAGACAGGTGTGTGTCTGTCCACATCATGTCCAATCAGAGTTTACCACAGGTGAACTTCAGTCAAGGTGTAGAAACATCCCAGAGATGATCCAGAGAAATGGAGGAACCTGAGCTTAACTTCAACTGTCACAGTAATGTGTCTGAATACTTAATTCAATGTGAGATATCAATTTTTACTTTTTGATATGTTTGTAATAAATCATAAAATTGAGGTACTGAGAGGAGAATAATAAGGGAAAATTAATTTAAATGATTTTATCAGAAAACTACAACATAACAACATGCAAACAGTTCAGGCTCTAATACTGTCTGACTGTAGTATAGTGTTGTTGTGTAGTGTGAACTGCTTGTTCTGATATTTAACAGAAATGAAGCTGTTTTTTCCATGAACAACCAACAATGTGGAAATATTACTGAATCATATTAAAGAACCTGCCTGGAGCTCGCTGTGTTTCAGAAAATAAAGTGTGGGTGAACCACCACCAGCCTCATGTTCTCTCCAAACCTCACATCTCATATATGGGCCACATCCGAGGCCTGTATGAGGGGAACCCCCCCTCTACATCTCACTGCCACTCTGGGTGACTTTAGGCCATTAATAATGGAACATGAAACTGCACCATATTTCATAGAAAAGTGAGTTAAAATCCCCCTCACATGAGACCAACACCACAAATATAAAAGGTTAACAACAACCGACGCCCACACTCACAACAGTTCTCATGTCACAGTGAGCTGCAGTGAAATAAAGCAGGTTTCAGAAGCTGCTGGTGACGGACACCTGAGTGAAGCTCTGTTACCTGTGTACTCATGTTTACTGACACAGCTCTCAGTCATTCATCTGAACACATCTGATTTTTAAAATACCATAATTTATCACACATGACAACAGGATTTGTGTAGAGTTAAGTGACACCATTTAAAAATTCTATACTTTATATCTGTGTATCTACACTGAACCCCTGCTTATTCATTCAATTCTCTTACAAAAATGTTTAAACATCCACTCAACAAGTTTTTAGGAGTTTAGCACATCTAAAAACTCTTTAAATGATCATTCATGTTTTTTTCCATAAAAAGTTCAACTGTCTTGTTAAAATTTCAGCCATTTTGACTTCAGTGAAAAACACATTTTAAACAGTAGCTCAGTTTTCTGTGGCTCTTCATTGGACCTTGGACCCCTGGATCTTTTTTTTTTTTTTAGATATTGACCAATTAACTTTCCATGGGGTGGAGCTTAGTTGGACATTGCCCATAACTAATTAATGATTTCTCAAATGATCATAAATGTTGTCAGATATTTTCAGTCCCTGTTTAGGTCCAGAACTACTAGAGTACCAAAACATGTACGTCAAACCTGGTGGACAGAATCTCACCTGATTTAGTGAACATGATCTGGAGGCCAGTATTAACCAAAACCAGAGTGACTTATTGACTGATTAAAGTGGGCGTGGCCTCCTAATCAATATCTGCCATCTTGTGTCTGTTCGGCTTAAAGGTGCAATCCTAGTACCCTCAAACAACTGCTCCCATTAGCACTATGTGTACTTCACTACCACCACAGTTAAATGTAACTGTTACTTACCAGGACCAGCGGTAGTGGTCTCCTCCTCAGACAGATGAAACCAGTGAAGATCAGCAGGCCAAAGACCACCACACCGAACATCACCAACAAGCAGAGCATGGCTGAGATCCATGGGTCTGCAGAGGGGAGAGGGGGTAAGGGCATGATGGGGTCACGAGAAAAAAAAAAGTTGAGGTTTTGAAAAAAAAGAAAAGAAAAAAATATTCAAAAAAAAAAAAAGCCACATGAAGCAGTGGGCAGGGTCTAATTCCTCTGAAGAAGGAAACAGCTCAGGAAGCAGCAAACAGCAGCGAGTGAATTCCAGGCAAAACTGAGCTGCGGTGTTTTCACATGTTGAAAGTTCAGCCACCAGTTTTTATGTCATTTTCAAAAGGTGCAGATTTGCAATTTTCTCTCTAAGAACTGACTGACAGCTACACAAACATAACTTTTCTGTCATGGACAATTTAACTGTATGGTCATAATAAAACACTGACTGTTAATTATGAAATATCTAGGTGAAGGTCTCTCTCTCTCTCTTGTTACAACTCTTCACATAATGGATGATTATTACAGTTTTTCTCAATGGCTTTGATGCAATTCACTCATCAGAAACATCATCCTCACAACTCAAAATGCAGTTCTCAGAACACTAAATCACCAGTGTAAAAGCCTCTAAAACAATCAAACCGTGTTCATGTGTCGAAACGTTAAGTCAGTCATTGTCACTAATGAATTAAACCTTTTCACCAGAGCTTCAAGACTTAGACTCCAAATGTTTTGATGTTTAAAATAGATAGTAAAAATGATCAGACACAAACTGAACTATAGTTACCATAATAACATGTTGGAAAAACAAATATATTCTGTTTCAACATTGCATTGGTGTTTATTGTACTGTGTACATTTCAACCTCTAAACAGATCTGTCCTGTCACTTTACAACACTGTATGGAAATGTATATACAAGCCTGTGGAAAACAGAAGAGCTTTAGATTTAGAACATGGTGTATCCAAAAATTTACTATAATAAAAAAAGTTTTTGGCATTTGATGCAAATACTTGATTTTTAGATGTTTTTACTGTATGGTATTTTCAATGCATTTTGAAGCAGATTTGTGGCACTTTGCATTTTGTGTGCAATTTTTGGATTTGTGTGAAGAGTTTTGAAAAAATGAGACCTAGTTTAGAAAATGTGTGAAAGCAGTGGGAAAAAAATTGTATCTGTAAATTCACACAATATAACTGCTGTAACTGAGGAAAGCAACTATTGAAAGGAAGGAAAGGAACTATGCATTACAAAGTAGAAAAATATGCAATCAAACTTAGAACATAGCATCAATTATAGTACAGTAAATTAATACCATATATATATATATATATATATATTTGTGTGTGTGAGACTGGCCTTGCTCTCTCATACATATTTGAAGAAAGTTTAAAGTTATTTGATTGAAAACACTGATGCTGCAGTATGAGTGAGTGAGTGAGAAGTCTGTCATTCTATCTGATGAAGGTACAAACTGTTTTCATGAGTCACAGTCAGATATAGAGAAAACGTCTTTAGTAGTGAACTTTGTGTGGATACAAGGGAAGTTTGTACAAATACAATGAGAAATGCTAATGTGTGTGCTAACTGTTTTGAGAACTGCATTAAGAAAGGTGAGAGTGATGTTTCTGATGTCAGAATTGGATTGAAGCAATTGAGAAAACCCTTAATACTAATTATTATTCAAGGCTCAGCAGTAACACTGGTGGTGTGGACACGTGTACAAGCTACAGCAGTTCAGCAGGTAGCCGTCATGCACAGGTGAGGTCAGAGGTGGGTGTGGCTCAAGTTGTAGCTCCCTCAGTGGGTGATGATGTTTAAGAGTCTGATGAAGTTTATTGTTCTGACTGTTTCTTCCTCCTTCTTTACTTTGACCTCACATGATTCTGTTTTAACACGTGCTGCTAAATTTACTATGATTAATAATTATTATTATTGTTATTAGATTTCATTATTACTTATGTCAGTAGGAGCATTACACTTCCCATTACATTACTATTGTTACTGCCACTACTATCAATTATTAATATTACCGTCATTGCATGCTGGTCTTTTCCTCTCCGCACTCTCTCTCTCTCCCAACCGAGAGGTTCCTGCCTCTGTAAAGGAAGTCTTTCCTTGCCACTGTCACCTAGTGAAGCTTTTGGTGGGAATTGTTGGGTCTCTGTAAATAATATTATAAAGAGAAGGTCTAGACCTGCTCTATTTGGAAAGTGCCTTGAAAGAACTTCTGTTGTGAATTGGTATCATACAAATAAAATGGCAGGCTTGACTTGACAGGTTTTACAGACTGTTAGTTTTGTGTCTTCCACACTGATAGCATGTTGTGTGTGTGTGTGTGTGTGTGTGTGTGTGCTCTTGTGTGAACATGAACCATCATGTGGAACATGAGTGTAAATTTGAGCAGCACAAGATCAGTTATCTGAGACTGATCTGCCGATCACTGTTCACAGCTGATCACACTGAAAACCAGCTGTTTCCTGTAACCAGCTGATTGATCAGTGATCTCTGGTGTGAAAGGAGTGTGACCTCCAAATTAAAAACTCAAACAATCACAGATGTCAATTTCCATCCTTTAAATTGTGTCAGGCAACCTATTCCTCTGTCACAGTGTCATGGCACAGACTGAGGAACTAGCTGTTGATGACAAATGACTAGAGGCCTAATCAGCAGGGTAATTGAAAGCACTTGTGTGAGGGTGCCAGTACCTGCAGAATAGAGGCGAGAGGTGAAAGCACACACAGGCTGGCTGTAGTTGGAGTTCTTGGACTCCAAGCTATCTGAGAAGCAGACTGAGACACAGTACTGTCTTCCAGGGGCCAGATTCTCCACAATCTGTCCTCTCAGAGACTTGGTGTCCTTGAAGAGCTGCACACAGAGACCACAGACAAACATTAGGACACAGCATTAGTCCCATTGATTAAACCACAGGAAGCCATGAGACTGTATGTACATCATTTTTACACCAGTTCTACACCAACTAACCTTAAATGCATCACATGATCTTTTTTCATGTCACACTTCCATTGTATACACAGACATCTGGCAGTGAGTGGACAATGGGCTTCAGAGAAGAATAAAAGTGCACTATGTGACACCATTAGATTTAATTATAGCATCCCCATATATAAAAATTCCCTCACAGTTGACAGTTTTTAGATCAGCTGTGTTGTGTCTGATGAGCCTTAAAACTACTCAAACTCAGACTTCCTGGGTAGCATCTTCTCACCTGTACCTGCAGCAGCACTCCCACTTCAATAGAGCTGTTGCATTTTTTAAGCAGTGCTATTTTGAATGCCCACTTAAACTTGCCAGTCATGATGGCACAACTGCATAAACTGGTGTTGTTAAAACAATGTGACAGTACCTGGGCTCTGTCTGCACTGTTGCTCTGGATCTTGAGTTTGTAATCAAGTGTCTCATAGGCCTCTCTAAGATGTTCCATGGGAGGCTGAAGTTCCACACACAGGTTTCTGCCACAGGGAATCACAGTCAGCAGGGGCAGGTCCATGTGAGCTGGAGGACACAGACACATTAGAGATACTTTAGTTACATAAACTCACATTTCCATCACATGACAATCACTTGACAGGTTTGTCATGTTGTCAGTGTTGGAACAAAAGACTGAACATAAGGCCAGCGTGAACATGATAAGTATCAATCATTAATAAGTTACCTCACTGAGACTGTTGTGTTAAGTGGGCTGCAGTTATTTCAATGTGTCAAACAGATTTAATCAACATTTAAGTGAATCTATCAGATCAGACTCAGTATCAGCAGACACAATATGAAAGTCCAAAAAAACCTGATCAGTGCATCCCGACACATTTTAGTCAGTCATTACCAATAATTCACTGAAAAGGACGTAAGATATAAACATATGGTGCCCTGAAAGTCTCACACCACATTCAAGTGAATGGGAAATATACAGACAACTCCCATAAGAAACACAGTACAGTATGTTACTGGAGCTCATGAATGTAATTTTATTAACTGCTCTTAGTCTGGCCCCTCCCTTAGGACTAATTTGACTTGGGAGATCCTTCCAGGAGCTATTACCCCCAACAACATAGCCCCCAGGATCACTGGGACACACAAACCCCTCCACCACATCAAAGTGGTATTCTCGGAGGGGGATCATTGATGGAGCTGTAGCACATCGTCCAGAAAAGGGAAACTGGGGCACCCTGCAGGGGCAACACCTGGAACGGGAGCTGGCAGGCACACGTGTGGCAGCCAGGCCTTGAGTTGTGGGGCCCAAAAAGTGACATGCAGCACCCGCCCTGGGGGGGCCACGCGCAGGCATAGGCATTAAGGGACGGGTGCTTTGCAAGCCAGGTGGTAGGCAAAGGAACTTGAGCTGGTACAGGAGTCGGAGCGGTACCACCTAAATATGGTTGAGTTCACCTCTATACATGGCATAGGTTCTGGACCCAAACTCCTGGAGAGGGGCTGGACTTTCCTTTTGCGGAGTTGCACAGGGTGATAGGCACCAGACGGGCATGGGGATACTCACAAGCCCCCAGCTGAGTGCTGCTGCCCTCACGAGAGGGTCATGTGTGTGTGCTTATGCACTGAACAACAAGTAATAGGCCTTCTTGGAGTCTCTGGGTGGTGTCCTAGAAAGCTTTTGGCCCAATGCTCATGTGGACAACAATGGAGAAACCAGGTGGGGTGTTATTAGGAGGAACATCCTCCCTGATCTGAACCTAAGCGGTGTTTCGTTATTGGACTTCTATGCTAGTCATGGATTGGCCATAACAAACACCATGTTTCAGCATAAAGTGGTTCTTAAGTGTACCTGATACCAGAGCATCTATTTGGCCTAAGGTGCTCTGGTATCAGGTACATCAATGAGTGACTTTGTGGTTGTGTCACGAGATCTGCGGCTCTATGGTGGTGAGTTGGATCAGATGGTGGGGAAAGCTGCCAGACAGCCCTGGGAAACCCAAATGTGTAGTGAGGGTGAACTGTTTAATTGGCCATGAGTGTGGGTTTTAGTTTTATGTGTAATAGGAATACAGGAAAATGTATGAAGAGATAATAAATAACAATAAAAAGAGATGAAAAAAAAAAAGGAATTGGCGAGCTGGCAGGCGCCTCCAGCTCTCGATAAATCTCTGACGGGTGTCTTTACTATTTTCAAGCAAACATTTCACTGTAAATGTGACTCTGTCATTAATAGTGTCGCTGCATCGTAATCAGTGAAAGGTGCAGCCAAAACTCCCAAAGAGGAAGAAAAGAGCCACAACTTTACTTAATTTTTTATAAAAGTTTCCTAAATTTACATTTCATCCCAATCAGTGATGACTTTAAGGCGAGTTCACGAGGAGGGGAATCATGAGAGCAGGTGAAACAGAGTAATGTGTTTTGGAGAGAGCAGAAGTTTTCCTCCGTTTTATAGTTTGAATCACATTTCTACGTGCAGGTATGAGAGAGCTGGGTGACTCAGAAATAATGTGAAATTTTGTAGAAAAAAGGTGAAATTTTGTAGAAAAAAGGTGAAATTTTGTAGAAAAAAGGTGAAATTTTGTGGGTTTTTAAAGAAAATTCCAATGCATTCCTAATGCATTATTTATCCCCAGCATTTTGGGAATAACTTTGGGAAAAATTGGAATTTTAACACCAAAAGTCATAGCACCTCTTTCGGGATCAAGACGCACGTTTTGAAGTATATATTACCGGGGTTTTCTCAAAGCTGCGGGACGAGTTACCCGTGGCACTAATAAGCCCGAAGGAATATTAATAGATGCACTAATTAGTGCCACGGGTGCTCAGCTCCGAGGCACTCCTCTACAGCTAGAATAGCTGAGAGGAGTGCCTCGGGGCGGAGCTATTAATATTCTTTCGGGCTTATTATTATTCTTCCACCAAATTTTGGCGCGTAACTCGTCCCGCAGCTTTGAGAAAACCCCGGTAATATATACATCAAAACAGGTTTTTGAAAAGAAGTAACGGTTTTCTCATAATTTGCAATTGTTTTAAGCCATGTAGAAGCCAAATTCTGGGCAGATTTTCACATTGCCATGGCAACGGCAGCTCCTGACCTGTGTGCGTGTGTGCGTGCCTAGCAACCAGATAACCAACTCTCCAAGCTCCGCTAGCTTTACATTAGCCGCATGTTAGGTCTTAAATTACATTTAGTTAGGTCTTAAATATGTAAGTCCATTTACTGCTTCCTTTGTTGCTTTTCTTTTTGTTTTGTTAAAAGAGTGAATGAAGTTGTGACGGTCTCCGCTGAGACAGAGGAGAGGAGAAGCTACTAGCCCTCTCTCGCTGTCACTTCTAGTCACGTTGCTCTCCTCCCCAGTAATGTTAAATTTAGCACCGAAAAAAACATAATAGTGGTAATTTAAATAGCGGTTCATGGGATTTATTAACCCTCAGGGGTCCCTCTGTCCTTTTTTGGACATTTTCTTCACTTTTCTTTTTTGATTTGCTGATCATTTTGGCTGTGTTACAGCTGAAGGTATGGATTTCTGCAAGAAAGTGTCTTTTTTTTACATATTTTTAAAATCTAATGTCAGTTACTGTTACAGGTCTATTATACACTGGTAACACATTTTGTAACCTCTGGGGTTCCTCGCGTCCAAAAAAGGACACACAAAGAAAATGCTATAAAATCATCATTTATCAATATTTTTTTCTGCTTCTTTTTGCATACATCTCTTAAACCACTTCAGTTCTGCTCAAACCTACCAAATGTTTATTAGTTTTCAGGATTTTAACCCTTTAAATGCCAGTTTGAAGACATGTTGCCTCTTGTTTAATTAAAAAAAACAACACAGAATATGAGATATGACATAGGGATGTGACATTGTTTTATATCAGTCTTTTATATCAAGACATTTCTCAAAACCAGAATATGATCAGGGTGACTTTTGAACACTGGAAATAAATCATGTACTCGTCCCGGCAGTAGCCCCCGTGGCACTCAAAATTTCCCTGGAATTTTCTAGTTTAATTTGTTCTTGTATTTATTTTGCTTGTAAAAGGTGTTTTAGCCAGTTGAAGGCACAGTACACATGATCAGGACGGTACCACCTCCACCTCATGTTGAACCAGGAAACACCCTGGACAGAATGAGATGATTCAAAGGAAAGAAGTGGACTGTTTGGAAGAGCAGAATCAAGTTAAGACATGTCCATTGAGGTTCCATTTCATTTAACATCATCCAGTGTCAGTAGAGAGCAACTTACTGTCTTTGATGGGAATAAATCCTGGGTGAGTCAGCGGTTGTGAGGCCTGTCCTTCCAGCCATGCTGTCACCTGGACTAAGTAGACTTGTCTCAGTTCAGGGAAGACATCTGAGAGGTTGCAAACCAGTGGGTGCTGGACACGCTCGCAGCCAGACACTGGCACCCAGTATTTTCCCCTGCAGGACCGGAGAGGTGGGAAACAAGCAGATTTAAGGAGGTGAAAAGAACCAATGAGTTGTTTGTTTTTAATCCTCTGTATTAAAATGAACAGAGGATTTTAATCAGACAGAGGAGGACTGTGATGACTGATTCACATTAAAGACCTACCACTTCCTACACATTAAAATGAGACACATCTCTGATCTCTGATCTGTCTCAGACTGACCTGATGACATGGTGGTTTGTGCATTAAACATAAACACTACATGGATAGAGAGACTTCAACTCAGTACACTCTCTGTGACTGACATCTTTGTGTGTGTGTGTGTGTGTGTGTGTGTAGCAGTTGGTTCACAGATAAACCCACTTGTCTGTGTTGACAGTGACATTGTAGTAGACTCCAGGGGGGGTCTCTGGTCCAGGCTGCCATTTCAACATGTGAATGAGGTGGATGGAGGTCAGGTTGAGGTTGACAGGCTGGGGCACTTTACTCATAGCTGGAATACAAACAAACAGGACATTTCATGGAAATGCAAACATAAATTTCATATGCACCTAACTCATGTTTATCTTTGCCTCCAGGGAAAACCATGAGTTATCATCTGAGCTGAGTAACTTTGAGTCATCACCTCAGCTCTGACGTCCCAACACTGGCTTCTGATTCAATTTAGGATTCAACTCAAGATCCTGCTCCTCTTCTATAAGGCCTGGAATAACCCTGGTCCACAGTATAGCAGTGAAATATAAATGTCTTCTACCTCTGCCCCTCAGCTCCTCTGAACAAGGCCTACATGTTGTACCTCACTCAGACTGAAACCTCTTGGGGGTTGTGTGTTTGTCCAGGGTCCCAGACTGTGGACCAGTCTCCCCGAGAGTCCAGTCAGCAAACTGGGTTTTCATGTCAAAGCTGAAGACCCAAAGTGGTATTGTTCTGGGTTATTATGACACTTACAAGGTATTTAAATAAAGATTTACAAATAAAATGTACTAAATCATTTGATTTGTTAATAACAGTCCTGTAAGTATTTACTGCTCCATGCTGGCAGGTTGTGTAGTCCAGAGATATACCAAGGTGAACTCCACCCAACTGTATACAGGTGGGGAGTACTGCTGCATACACTCAGCTGTCAGTTATAAGGAACACCCAGCTAAAGCTAAAACTAAAGCAGCCTAATCCAACAGTGCTGCAATAAATCCTCCGTCATAAAGGTTGTGTGTTCAGTTTGTGTTGAAACTGTTGATTTACCTGTGTGATCATTCTGGAGGCTGCAGTGTGGTGCTGATGAACCATAATGCATTACAGAGAGACGTTTCTATTGTTTTGTCTACCCCACTTATATCAGTGAGGGTGAGCTACATACAGTGGGGAGAACAAGTATTTGATACACTGCCGATTTTGCAGGTTTTCCAACTTTCAAAGCATGTAGAGGTCTGTAATTTTTATCATAGGTACTCTTCAACTTTGAGTGACGGAATCTAAAACAAAAATCCAGGAAGTCACATTGTATGATTTTTAAATAATTAATTTGCATTTTATTGCATGACATAAGTATTTGATACATCAGAAAAACAGAACTTAATATTTGGTACAGAAACCTTTGTTTGCAATTACAGAGATCAGATGTTTCCTGTAGTTCTTGACCAGGTTTGCACACACTGCAGCAGGGATTTTGGCCCACTCCTCCATACAGATCTTCTCCAGATCCTTCAGGTTTCGGGGCTGTCGCTGGGCAATACGGACTTTCAGCTCCCTCCAAAGATTTTTCTATTGGGTTCAGGTCTGGAGACTGGCTAGGCCACTCCAGGACCTTGAGATGCGTCTTACGGAGCCACTCCTTAGTTGCCCTGGCTGTGTGTTTTGGTTCGTTGTCATGCTGGAAGACCCAGCCACGACCCATCTTCAATGTTCTTACTGAGGGAAGGAGGTTGTTAGCCAAGATCTCGCGATACATGGCCCCATCCATCCTCCCCTCAATACGGTGCAGTTGTCCTGTCCCCTTTGCAGAAAAGCATCCACAAAGAATGATGTTTCCACCTCCATGCTTCACAGTTGGGATGGTGTTCTCTGGGTTGTACTCATCCTTCTTCTTCCTCCAAATACGGCGAGTGGAGTTTAGACCAAAAAGCTCTATTTTTGTCTTATCAGACCACATGACCTTCTCCCATTCCTCCTCTGGATCATCTAGATGGTCATTGGCAAACTTCAGACAGGCCTGGACATGAGTTGGCTTGAGTACCGTGCGCTGCAGGATTTTAATCCATGACGGCGTAGTGTGTTACTAATGGTTTTCTGCCGTGTAGTTCTGGGCTGATCCCTCACCTTCCTCATGATCATTAATGCCCCACGAGGTGAGATCTTGCATGGAGCCCCAGACTGAGGGAGACTGACCGTCATCTTGAACTTCTTCCATTTTCTAATAATTGTGCCAACAGTTGTTGCCTTCTCACCAAGCTGCTCGCCTATGGTCCTGTAGCCCATCCCAGCCTTGTGCAGGTCTACAGTTTGATCCCTGATGTCCTTACACAGCTCTCTGGTCTTGGCCATTGTGGAGAGGTTGGAGTCTGTTTGATTGAGTGTGTGGACAGGTGTCTTTTATACAGGTAACAAGTTCAAACAGGTGCAGTTAATACAGGTAATGAGTGGAGAACAGGAGGGCTTCCTAAAGAAGAACTAACTATGACGGTTTGTGCGAGCCAGAATTCTTAGTGGTTGGTAGGTGATCAAATACTTGTCATGCAATAAAATGCAAATTAAAAATCATACAATGTGATTTTCTGGATTTTTGTTTTAGATTCCGTCTCTCACAGTTGAAGTGTACCTATGATAAAAATTACAGACCTCTACTTGCTTTGTAAGTGGGAAAACCTGCAAAATCAGCAGTGTATCAAATACTTGTTGTCCCCACTGTAACAGGACCACCTGTCTGTATAACAGTTAAACAGCACCACACACTACATCCACAAAAACCATCACATAGGTGAATCAGCAACTCCACAACAGCTTCAGTCAACACTGGACATTAGGGCTCACTACAGGACTGCTGTGCTGGACTACATCAGTCTCAGTTGTGTGTTAAAGGGAGCTGCACAGAATCTGACCAACCAAAGTGAGGTCACCTGAGTCAGCGTCAGGTGGGTCTGAAGACAACATGTTAGAAAAAACTGTGGGGTTGTGAAGCTGGCTACATTAGCCGCTACTAGCATAACACACACATAACTCAATCACATCTGTGCTGTGACTTCTGTACAACAGTATAAACAGAGATGCTGTAATCTGAAGAATAACGTGCAGCTACAGCTGAAGACAAATGTAGTATGTATATAAATAGTATATAAAACCTACAGCAGTGTGTCAGAGAAGTGGAGCAGAAGTAAAACAACATCATAAAATGGAAATAAAGTAAAGTGCACAAATCTTGAATTTGTACATAGGTACAGATCCTGGGTCAGTGTATATTTTTACAGTCCTATGGTGGCCCTGAGAGCTCAGTGTACTGCATCTTAAGAAAACACATGTAAACAGACAAAACACAAACAACTTCAGAAAACATCTTCATCAGTTTGACAACACATGACCTGCAAATACTCACAACACAACGGAGGTGTTTCCAGGGGACATTAAAAAGTGATGAACCTGGCTGGGACACGCTTGCATGGATGTATTGAATGTATTACATGTATTATCATACATCCATGTGCACTTGTTGTTCAATGCTTTTAACTTCAAAAGTCACAAAAGCATTGAACAACATTAAGTGCGTCCCAGCCAGATTCACACTTTCAAGTTATCTTTTGCTTTAATACCGATAGCGACAGACAGAGAGAGAGAGAGAGAGAGAGAGAGAGAGAGAGAGGGAGAGGGAGAGGATGATATGAAGCAAAGAGCAATGGGTTGAACTCGAACCCGTCGCGGTGGAACCAGTGTCACTGCGGTTAGGACTACGTCTTCATGATACCTGCTCTACCAGGTGAGGTTTTCTGCATTTGCAGTGCGTTTGAGTATTTGGTTGTGTTGTGAATGTTAGCAATTCATGTGTTGTCAAACTGATGAAGATGTTTTCTGAATTTGTTTGTGTTTTGTCTGTTTGCATGCGTTTTCTTCTGTTGCAGTGGATTGAGCTCTCAGGGCCACCATACAAACACCTTCTGTCACATACGTGTTTACTTAAAATGACTAAACGTGCCGTCCTCAGAAGTGACACACATCACCTGACTGTACTCACCTGACAGGACCTGAGGGAGCCATATGAGCATCCAAAAGAGAGTAGTCATGACATCCATCACTGACGCAATGCCACCACACCTCTCCGGACTCTTTCACTTTCCATATTAACTCAGTGTGTAAGTATGAACCTGCAGTTAGATCACGTTTTACTGTTATTACTAGTCAGATACATGTACAACATCAAACTCGTTATTTCCCTCTGTAGTTATTTCTACTGTAAACTGAGGCAACTTCAATCTATACTTCATAACACTACCTTAACTTTTATAAGCACTGGCGGTCAGCGGGCTTCATTTGGTCTCTGTATGTCAGTTAGCTCAACAACACATTCAGGTTACTGTTAGTTTCATCAAGAAACTCAAATCTCCCTGCGACAGACACCGCTGCCTGTCTCTATCTCTACATGCCCACTCACCGGAAACACATCGCTAGCTAGCTAACGGATTAGTTTTTCAGCTGTCAGCGTGTGGACTGGCAGCTTCCATAATAAGTCAGAGGCTATAGACTGTTCGTCACGTACCGGCGTGTGTTTGAAGAGGCTGTTTCCTGTCCCGAGAAGAAGCATTTCTGCTGCAAACACACTGCAGACAGCCGGACTTTAGCCCACAGCTGCTCCTGCTACCTTCAAAGACCTGTAGGATAACTGATTAACCAGAGCAGCACCGGACACTGACACATAAGAAACTGACAACAGTAACAGAATAGAACCCACTTTATTTTACAAATCCGGCGGTAAAGAGCGGGTAATTAATGTGTTTTGTTGAAAAATAATAACTGTTGAAATATACAACTAAAAAAGAGGACGTGCGACAAAGCAGTCTGTTGTGATGGTTACATTACAAATATAAAATATAAATATAAATATAAATATAAAAAATGAACAGCTTTCTCATGCTTGTGTCTCTAAAACTATCATGCTTATGCTTTGCTCTTTTGTTCTGTTTTTGCTCTTTCAAATTGGCTGTAGACGAAATTTTAATTTGTCTGGAGGTTCCTGAAGGCACCATCAGTGGAGGTTGTTGACAGAAAATCACATGACCTAGGAGAAGTAGAGGAGCCTGTCATCACGAGAGGCTGCTCGGTGTGTGTGCCCAGCTGCGCTGTACTGAGACGTCAGTGATGTACATGAAATGTTGACGTCATGACAGCGTCATGTACTCAGCACGTAGATGTCAGAGCTTTAAAGTTAGACTCCTCTAGGTCAAGTCCTTCATTTTACTGTGTTCCATACACAATGAATGTACTGTAATTATATTACACTGCTTACATAATTAAAATCGACATACTTTACAGGATACTATACAACACGTTCACCAACCAGTCAAACTGCCTTTGGAGTGTAATTCTGCACCTGTGAATGGTGCCTCCATTTCTACTTCCTACAGATGTGCACAGCATTCTGGGACTTATATCTACATCAACATCACATGTTTCAGTATGTAGACATTACAAACTCAGAGCCAGGTTAGAAATAGTGTCAAGTATAGAGTTGTAACACAGGTCTTTTCTTAATTTCCCACAATGTCAAAATGCCCCTCACCCTACATGTACTTCCCCTGCTATGACAAGTCAAAATGGCTGCTGTGTGAAAGGCCTGTATTAAATGTGGATTCATTTACATTTTGCATTTTCGTCTGACTCTTCAGGCATTTCTGTATCAATAGGTCCAATATATGCAAGCTCTTATTATGGATGAACATGAATGTAAATGGTTACAAGGACAAGGATGTGATGAGTTTGCTGCCTTCAGGACCTACTGATGTGTACAAGGTTACAGTGCTGTTGTAACTGCAGGGGAAATGGAATGATGCATTATGTCCTCGTCAGACCTCCAAAACAAAATCCACCTCTTTAACCATATCAAAGATTTCTCCTTCATAAAAAAGGAAGGCCCACTGTGAAGAAATGGTCCCCAAACACACAACACACATCATGACCCGACCTGTAAAGTGTCGTCAGATAATGTGTTGTTATTAATAAAAAATTGTTAACACACATCAGAGCTAAATATCATGTATGTGCCATATATCCAAAGAATCTTTCCTTCTTCTCCTCCTCCTCCTCCTCCTCTTCATGTTGTGTCTCACAGGTTCTGATGTAGCCTGCACCATGTGTGTTCTGATAATCGGTTTGTGAGTCTGTGTGTTGGACTGTGAGCTGTCCAGCCTCCAGATCACCTAGTCTCAGAAGGTCTGTCAGAGAGTCTCTTGTATTCTGCTCCTCTTCCTCTTTCTCTTCCTCGCCCGCATCCAGTGCGGCAAGGGTGACTGAGAATAGGTTGATGTTGCCGGAGCTGTCAAACACCTCCTCCTTCATCTCCTCCTCCTCCTCCTCCTCTTTCTCACCTATGACATGTCCCTGGACTCCAGTCTGACTCTCCTCAGGCATGACAGAAACCTTTGCTTTGGTCTCATCTTCATCAAGTCCCCGATGTGGGATCCCACCTTCATGCTGTGCGTCTGGTACCTCCACCTCAGCTGACAACGTCTTTGTCAGACTCCCACAATCCCCTGGTGCACCTAGCTCGCTGTTCACCGGCACATTACCAGAGCCCCAGGACAAACTTTCCCCTGAGGAAAGCTGTGCGTCTCTGTCAATGTAGACGTTTAGCTCCTCCTCTTCCTCCTCATCTTCATCCTCATTAGGATGTGGCATTATGGGATTGGTGTGGTTCCTCTGTTTGTCCTTCTCTGAGCTAATGGAGACTGAGTCTGGGATGGTCCTCTTTGGTGTCAGGGTGTAGCCTTGGTTCAGAGCCATCTAGAGTGGAAAAAAGGGAACAACAATTCTGATGAAAGACTAGACATCATGTCAGTGAGGAAAGATATTGTTGTAATTTGGCTTAACAGAGTCAAAGTTCAAATCTTCAAAGGTATAGTTCAAAATTCTGTTTTTCAAATCTGTGTAGATGGATGGATGATTCTTACGATTATTGCTCTGGGCAACGTTGCCTTCACTTTACAAATGAGTCCAGTGTACTGGAGGCAAAACACAGAGGTCATCAGGAGGCCCAGAACTATAATCAGAAGAGCAGCAACTATACCTATAACAAAGGGGTCTGAACACACACACACACACACACACACACACACACACACACACACACACACACACACAGTAATACATCCTTCAGTTTGGATGTGTTATAGGTGCTATTTCCTGACAAAAAATGTGACCAACACATAGGTCTTTTATTTTAATGCAGGTGCAGGGTGTGTGTGCTCAGGTTATTTCCTACCACTTCTGGTATTACAGTGGTATCTAACTCCAGACGGTATCAGAACCCTTTAATGTATGATAATGAATTCCTTCTGATTCCACTACATATCCAGGTACACCAAGAACCCATAAGACCAGGATTTGGTGATAAGCAAGGATATGAACTTGTACCTAATGTCTATAAGCAGCTGAGTAAATGAAGCATTAATGATCAACACATTACAAAGAGGTCAGAATCAAACAGATGAATAAATCTGATCTCTGAATGACAAACTGATGACAGTGAAATTGAGCATGTGGTTCAGAGTTACTCAGGGGATGATCATCTTCTCTAGGACTTTAAATTAATCTGACATCCACCCTTATCACGGACAGCAGCGTTGACTCAGACCAAACCCCGTTCAGTTGGTCACAAAGCTTCACTTGTGACTCTCCCAGCCAGGTCACGCCCTGATCTGGGATTGTACTGGAATTGACCTGGGATTGATCTGGGACTGATCTGGGATTGACCTGGAATTAATCTTGGAGTGATCTGGGATTGATGTGGGACTGACCTAGGATTGATCTGGGATTAATTTAGAAGTGACGTGGGATTGATCCAGGAGCGATCTGGGATTGATCTGGGAGAGAGGTCTGGGTCCTAACTACACTGCACTTCACACCATGCCCCTTTAGAAACAAAAATAAAGCCCACGAACTTCAAGTTTCGGTCTCTTAACGTTATATCATAACAATGATGAGCTCTGAAGGCTCAGCTCACCTCTGTGCTCCACACTTCCCGTAAGGATGCATTCTGAGGTGGAGGGCTGAGTGTTTCCATTCACACGGATATGTGTGTTCACCTGTACACAGTACTTCACGCCCTCCTGTAGGTTATCAAGAGTAAAACTCTTGTTTCGGGTCTCCAGAGACATCTTATGCTAGAGGAGAAAAAATATAATTCAAATAATTTCCATTCATCTGTGTCCCCAGCACTCTGAACTGAAACAATGAGAGAGGAGCTGGAAAATATCTGGTTAACCCGTTGTGTCTCTGTTACATACACATGTTTAGAGGTAATGCATTTAATTCAGTACTCCATGTGAACATTCCCCCTTTGAGCACTTTATTAGGAACACCTGGTCACCTGCTTATTCATGTAATTATCTAACCAGCCAATCATGTGGCAGCAGCAGATCCAGGTGAGGATCTTCTGTTGATGAGGGAAAATGTGACTCAGTGACTTTGACAGTGACATGACTGCTGGTCTGAGTTTTTGTCAAACTGCTGATCTCCTGGATTTTCACACTCAGCAGTCTGTAGAGTTTTTACTCAGAATGGAGCAACAACAAAAGCGTCCAGTGAGCAGCAGCTCAGTGTTGATGACAGAGGTCAGAGGTCTGAGGAGAATGGACAGACTGGTTGGAACTGACAGAAAGGCTACGCTCACTCAGATAACCACTCTGTACAACTGTACTGAGCAGAGAAGCTTCAGAGTGAACAACACGTCCAACCTACAACAGCAGAGACCACATCAGGTTCCACGTCCTGTCACCAAGACCAGAAACCTGAGGCTGCAGTGGACACAGACTCACCACCTGATGGATCTGGATTTGTGCTGAGTAAGCGTCTGAATCCATGGAGACAACCTGCCTTGTGTCAACAGTCCAGGCTGGGGGAGGTGGTGTGATGGTGTGGGGAACGTACCAATCAATCATGGTCTGATTGTCTCAGTCTATCTGAGTATTGTTGCTGACTATGTTCATCCCTTCATGGCCACAGTTCACCATCTTCTAATGGCTCCTTCCAGCAGGATCATGCTCCATGTCACTGTTACATGCCATGGTGTTATGTGTGCTGGTGTGCCCTCTGTCCTCCCCTCTCCTCCAACAGGTGGCTCAGCACAGCTATCCCTAGTTCCCAATCAGGAGCTGGAGTTGGAAGACGGAGTGGGGAGGCTTGGCCCTCCTTGAGAGAGAGCTGCGTGGAGCTTCAGTGGTTGGTCATTCTGATAGTGATCTTCTCCTTTTTTTGTGGTTATTCTTAGTTAGGATTATCTCCTTTCTCTGTTAGTTTGAGTTACCCAGTGCTACTGCCGGTTTTTCATAATAGTTTTTTTTTTTTGTGAATAAAATCTCAGCTGATGCAGCTGATGAATCAGGGTGGCTGTGGCTCAGGAGGTAGAGTGGGTCCTCCACTAATTAGAAGGTCAGTGGTTCCTTCCTTGACTCCTCCAGGCCGCATGTTGAAGTATCCTTGGGCAAGATACTGAACCCCACATTGCCCCTGATGGCTGTTCCATCAGTGTTTGAGTGTGATGTATGAGTGTGAGTGAATGGGTGAATGTGGCAATAATTGTAAAGCGCTTTGAGTGTTCAGAAAGACTAGGAAAGCACTATACAATTGCAAGGAAAGTTTCAACATCTGGTGGATCCAAGAACTGAGTAACTACCGAGTGTTAGTGTGCTGTTCCTAATAAAGTGATCACTGAGTGTAATATTCATACACAATACAGTTGAGAATCAGCAGAAGAAATTTGAGGTGTAACAAAGAGACAAAATAGAGTTTTTACCTCTGGATTTCCATCCCTCCACCACCAAACAATGAAATGAACGTCATAGAACTTGTAGATGTCCTCGATCCCTGTTCTACTGTCGGGCTCCAGCAGGGACATGTTCATTTGGATGCAGTTTCCACAACCGGCCAGAGACACTTCTGGAGGACCTATTTTGGCTGGTCACAAGAAAAAAAGCACATTATTTTTTAATTTGGGCAAGTTCTGATTCATTAGACATTTCAGTGTGAAAATCTTTGGTCATAGTGATCCAAGAAAAGGTGAATCAAGGGCAACAGGCCTTGCTGTAGATACTAGAAGACGTTTCATGTCTCATCCCAGAGTCTTCTTCAGTTCTGACTGACTGGTAAGGAGACCAGGTATTTAACTTCTGTGGGCTCATTATCAAGGCCCCTGAATGATGTCACTTGTTTCGTTAGTGCTCCATTGTAGGTGAAGAATAAGTGGTGTCATAGACATCCCCCTCTGCTGAGGGATAGTATTTAGGATGATGTTTCAGACAGGGAGGACAGGTGGTTTAAAAAAAAAGTGAAGGTCAGAGGATGAGGTCTACAACACTTATCTCCACCTGCAACACCTTGATAACAAGCCCACGGAAGTTAAATACCTGGTCAGTCAGAACTGAAGAAGACTCTGGGATGAGACATGAAGCGTCTTCCAATTTCTACAGCTAGGTCCTGTTGCCCTCAATTCACCTTTTCTTGGATAACTATGACCTGGTTGACTGTGAGTCCACACAGACATGTCATTCAAGACAACATGCCACTCAGAAGATGCTCATGTTGACATACTGTCTTTGTACGGGGTGAAGCAGATGCTGTGGGACTCTGGAGACAGGGTTTGGTTGTAGGATGCCTGGACACTCAGGTAATACGTCCTGTCATAGCGTAGTTTCAGCTTCAATGATGCTGTTGTTGAGTTCAGAACCTTTCTCTGTTTCTTCCCCCGCAACCTGCACAGTGAGAAACAGAGGTCAAATTTCATGCTTGTAGTAGAGCAATGTGCATGATTTTCAACAAAGAAGAGTTATGAGCCATTACAACACCAGACAGGCCTGTGCTCTCAGAGTAAAGACCCACAAAATAAAGCCATTGCAAACCATTGTATGATACTACCAGAAATGTGACTGGACAACAAGACTGTGCAGTCAATGAGCATTTTCACCTCCAGCAAGTCATTGCACCCACATATAAGGACTTCATTACACAATAAAAAGGTGTAATTTCACCCATTAAAAGCTGCAGTGAGGGAATTTTACAAATAAATAAACATCCATCACATCCAAGCTCACTCAGTGCTGGCTCCGCCTCTCAGCTCTAGGTAAATCCCTATGTAATTTGTGGTGACTTTCCCGCACTACGCACTGTTAGTGATGCATTTTACATCAACCAGCAAGTTTGCCAGAGCAGAAAATGGGAGGAACCATAGCAACGGAGGCGGAGCAGCAACAGCAGTTGGGTGTATGGAGGAGTTTATGGTGGAATCACCTTGGAAGCATCCAAGAACAGTTTCAGATGCTCCAGATAAAAAAGAAACTCAGTGTTCAGAGGAAGGAGTACGGTCTGAACAAGGAAGTGGTGAAGAGATGGACGTGGCTGGTAAAAACTGCAAAAACTTCCACCAGCCAGCTAATGTAGCGGACCACCAGGATCTGTCCGACTGTGACAAACAGAGTCGCACTGGTATTAGAGAGCCTGACAGAGAAGGGACTGGACACGGATGTCTCCTTCCTGCTTTTGGACAGGTTGGCATTTGTGAAATATTTGGAATTATACCTAAATAATGAATTGTTGTGTTGGACCCTTCTCTGTTCAACAGTGCTATGTAATTACTCTGACTGTCAGGAGGGGGAGACAAAAGATCCTCACTGCAGATTTAATATAGACCTCTGTACTGTGTGCACGGTCCCGGACTTGATTCATCTAACCTGCCCAGACCCATGACACTGTGGACCTCTACAGCTTATCTAAAGATACACCTGTTTTATAAGTTATACCACTGTTTTTACATTCAGAAACACCGATCATTCAGATGACTTCCACATCACTGATTTCCAGATTCCTTCATAAACATGTAGTTTGTGTTATTTTACTTTTTCCAATCACAAACAATGTGCCATATTTTACTCCAGAAGTTCATTACTCATAGCAGTTCAGTAGTTTGACTTGTATACGCACATATTCATAAAGACACGACAGACAGACAGATCCAGTGAACATGAAATAAAAATATCTTCAGATCAAATGTTTGAGACCATATTAATTACCTCTTTCCAAACCCCCTTTATCAGTGTTGAGGCTGTATACAGATACTGTTAGCCCACATATGTGCAGATGACAAACATGTATAACTGAGTCTGACTGAGAAGTACAGTAGTAATGTACTCTCAAACAGCCTGAGGCAATGTGTCCAAACAACATTTCTTCTATTGTTCCCAGTTAGGAGAGAGTGTCTGTGGCCTCCTCTTCGTGCTTCTTGTTGAAAACCTCTGAACTGTTCAGAAAGGTGCTAGTGTCGTCACTGCCGCTCATTTTCAAGCAACCAAGCAGATGGGATGGGACTCGTCACCCTGGTAACCAGGACAATTGAGGAGAAGCTTGTTCTGGCTGTTCTTGTTTATGGGATAGAAACAACCACAACAGAGACAGAGCTGTGGGAGTAGATGGACCATACTCTGACTGCTGCTGTCTGATCCTGTCACCAAAACACACACACAGCAAACCTGGTCCCAGCACTTAGATCTTCCTCAGTCCTACCTTCATTCAACATATTGAAGTTTCTGGTTAAACACTCTCCATTAGGAGTAAATGAGCTTCATTCTACTGTAGCTAGCGAAAGGTCTGAGGAGGCTGAGTGAAACCTATGATCTCAGTCCACTCTTACAACAACAATCCTTTTTTTATTTTATAGATGATCTTATAGATCTCCTGACAGCCCCCCTTTAAAAAGCTGCACCTTCACCTGCAGGAACTAGGAACTGATCCCTTGCTGCTGTTTATGGCAATCAGCTGGTGTACTTTCCTATAGGCCACTAGGCCAGGTCTGACACGCCTGTTTGTTTAGGTCTAGATTGAACATCCTCAATATTTGAAATCAGAAAAGGAAAGAAAATATCTAAATAAACCACTGCAGTGGTTATAAACTGTGTAAATTAGGGAACTACGGTTGGCAGTGATGTCCCTCCCCTCTAATCAAGATCTTCATCTGAACGATGCAGTGAGTGAGTCAGTGTTCAGTCAAAGGTTCTCAGTTATAGTCAAAATATGAGTAAACCTGCAAAAGCTGATGTTGTGTCTCTTACAGGAACACAAACAAACTTTAAACTGACATATTATCAAGTAGTTTACATGGTGAAGTTGGCAGCACACAGTTGCTAAATCATAGTCACTACCTCTGTCAGTCTGCTGTTGGTGCTGAGCAAGTAGAGCATAACAGCAGCTCACACATGTAGTTTAATTTTTAAACGGAGTCCTAAAACAGCAGCACCTGGAGTTTTCAGCAAATGTAACTCAAACTGGAGGATATAGAGCATTTGACTATTTTTAGCAGAAAATTAATCCACATCTGCTGTCACCTGGTGCAACAGTGAAGCTTTGTGGCTCAGAGGAGTAAGACCAGACTTAGACACACACATTACTTGTTAGTGGATCTGCACATATTATCAAACTGCTCCTTCATGATTCACTCAGACAGTGAAGATGTGACCAACACTTTAGAAACATTATCATATTATTGTTTCAAGTCAAATCCAGTCATGAAATAAGTAGTGTGTATTCATTTCTGTCAGTGTAGGCAGTGTGATTAATGAGTTGTGAAACTTCACAATGACAAAACAAAGACTGGATCATGTGGAACTGAAAGTCAAATAAGAGCATCCCAATCCCTGGTTCCTCTAAAAGCATCAGCCGGCCTCTCTGTGGTCACAGCTGCATCAAACACACACTGGATGGAAACAAACACGACGCCTCAGCCACAGTCAGATCTTCCATCAAAGCAGGCTCTCAGGTCAACCACAGATTATTACACAGACCCAGTTCTGACTGTGAATGTGAACAAATCAAAGGATGCTGTTGATCCTGGGGTTCAGACAGGCTGATAAGATCATGTGAATTCGCACTGATGTAAATCAAATATATTCATTTTACATGTTTGTTTATATAGGAAAAATATCCAGATAGATCTTTGTAAACTTAAGTGTGTAACTGCACAGGTGTGATATCCAGTGGACTGCAGAGTAACACCAAGGATAAGAAGTTAAAATGAGATGAGGTTTAGCTTTTACTTAATTAAAGGAACATTCAGCATTTTTCTACATGACTACATGAAATGGGGCAGGAATAGCCTGTAATCCTCCACAAGTATAGAACAAAAACTATCTGTACTCATGGTCGACTTACTCATTGTTCTAGAGCTATAGACCATATCACAGGGTCTTCATCAGCAGATTAAGTTTGCTCAGTTGATCTAAACTGTCCATTATTGGGAACTCTCTGTGGTCAGCTGCTGTGTCTGTGTCAGGCTCCTCTTTGGTGACATAACTCCTTCATCAGGTCTATCTACTGAGACACAGTGAAGCTCTGAGAGCAACACAACGTTACAACATCAAACATGAGAAGAGCATCACACAGGCTGTGAAGAGGACGACAGGTCAGACGGATTAGCTTCAGCTGAAAACAGTGAAAGTGAGCTCATCTGACCTACTGCTACTTCTGTCACTGCACAGGAAATGGTTAGAGATGAAACAGGAAGTTGCTCTTGAAACTGTTTATAATATAGCCTGGGTGATGACTCTGTGCTTTGAATTAATTTCATTTAAAGTTCATCACTCTACATGTGAAGGTTTGGTTAATTATCATTCATGCTCCCTGAGAGGACCGGCTCATTACATAACCTGTAGTTAACAAACACCTTACAGAAATAATGAGCAGGTTGTATTGACCTCCTCTCATCCTATATATTATGTTGGTTTATTTTCATCTTTCATGTTTTTGTGGTTGATTTATTCTTTTTTAACCTTATTTATCTCAAGGGACAAAGAGTGAGTTCATTTATTGTGATGGTTTATTTCTTATTGTCATCTGTGCTTTGCCAAAATAACTCTGTCTGAAAATGACAATAGAGATATTGTTTAATAAAAAAATAGTTTTCTAATGTTAAATGTCAAAATACAAGAACTCTGCCTGAATAAAATAAAGTAAAAAACATCAGTTAAATTTAATATTATTCTCTATTCCTTTAGACCATAAATTCTGTATTAGACAGTTTGTATGTTGGGTGCTTAGAAATGTACAGAATGTACAGACTCCACAGACTGACGGAACAGAGAGAAAATGGCATCAGGCTCAAGAGTTCTGGTAGAAAGTGAGACAGATAACAAGATGGTGGAGAGGGAAAGTACCTCTGGAAGATATTGTACTCTGTTCCTGGTTTGGTGCCTGGTGCAGGGTCCCAGCGCAGTACATGGTGGAAGTTGACAGAGTCGACAGTCACATTGACTGGAGCACCAAGGGAACCGAGCACTGTGTGAGCAACAAGGTAACAGGTCATCAGTGCAAAGGTACAAAGACACACCTGGCAGGGCAGTCGCAGCAGTGAGTGGTGGGTGTGTTCAGGAGAATGGTATCTGAGCTATTCAACTGCCCAATAAACATTGAACCTGTTCACTCACCAGAGTCAAGCAGCGACATCAGGAACAGACCCAGGGGGAAACAGTTCATCTTGTCACAGTGACACAGCTCCAGGTTCAGTCTGTTCACTGTCTGCAAACAGAGAGCAGTGATGTCCACTGTGAATTTTATTTAAATAATAAAAAAAATATTAATAATTGTATCAAATTCCTACGTGTTGTGTTAAACTGTTGTACCTGATCACTAAATGTATCAGACATGTAGAGTTAGAGTACAGAGGTCAGTGTCCTGAGCTCACTGTCAGCAGGTTTACAGTCAGTCAGCCTGTTGCTCCCTGACAGGACGTTTGTTACTTTCTAACTCAGACTCAGGTTTTATCAGAAACATGAACAAACGTCCTTCAACATGATGTCAACAGTTCATGGACTCACCGACTCTCACAGCCCGCGACAGTCGCTCCAGTATCCGGGAAACAAAACCGAAATACTGTTTTCAGTATTTCGGTTTTCAGTGGCTCGAAGTTAGAGACGACTGTTGATCTGTCAACAGTCGGGATAACAATGTGACGTTACAGCACACGCAATATACCGCTACTTCCTGTGTCACCTTCAAAGTAAAAGTCTTACTGTCGAACAGATTTTAATAGTGTCAGAGTGAAGTACAGGAGAAATTTATAGTAGTATGCCTTGGTTTATCTCAGTTATGAACTCATTCATGTACAGTCTTTGAGTGCTCTCGCTATGATTCAATAGCTTCCCTGATGGACCACTTTTAGTGATTGTAATTATCTGTAAATTTGCTCCCATTCATGTCTGTGTTGAACAGGACAAAAACAGTAACTATGGGGCTGAATTACATGCATTATCAAATCATACTGCAATTATTTTTGGCAGATATTGCAATATGAGTCATGATTTCATTTAATTTTCACAGAAAAAAATAAAACATTTATGATTTTTGTTGGGTATTGTAGCAAACAACCAAAAGTTCCTTTATGTCTGGAGAATATAATTTGTAGGCTGGACTCTCAGACTCTCACATTTTCAAAAGTTTCCTGGGTGACAGGCGCCGGGCGGTTATGGGGATACTGACAAGCCCCCGGTTGAGCTCCACTGTGTTGGAGTTCTCGCCGGGGAAGCAAGAGGGTCACCTCTATGCAACTGCGGGTCCCTAGGGGTAAGGCTCTGACTGTTGTGTGTGCTTATGCACCGAACAGCAGCTCGGGGTATCAGGCCTTTTTGGGGGCTCTGGCCGGTGTCCTATAAAGAGTTCCACCTGGGGACTCTATAGTTCTGCATGAGGACTTCAACAGTCATGTGGGCAACGATGGAGAATCATGGATTGGCGTCATTGGGAGGAACAGCCTCCCTGATCTGAACCTGAGTGGTGCTTTGTTATTGAGCTTCTGTGCTAGTCATAGTTTGGTACCTCATGAATGTACTTACCAGAGCACCTTGGGCCAAAGATTGATGATCGACTTTATGGTCATATTGTCAGATCTGTATCAACATATGTCTTGGACACTTGGCTGAAGAGAGTGGCAAAGCTGTCAACTGATCACCACCTGGTGGTGAATTGGATCAGATGGTGAGGGAAGGCTGCTGGACAGACCAGGCAAACCCAAACATGTAGTGAGGGTGAACTGGGCCATGTTCAAAGCCTCCATTGCAGAGGCAGGTAGGTAGGGGCTGTGTTCTGAAGATCGTCGGTCTGTCGAGGCGACCAGCAGTGAAGGAAGCCTTCAAGCTGAGGAAGGAAGCCTTTTGGGCTTGATTGACCCAGGGGTCTCTGAAACAACAGGCAGTGTGGGTGGAGCTCCAGGAGGCTATAGGATGACTTTAATGGAAGTTCTCAAGGAAGTTCTGGCAAACCATTCAGCAGCTCAGGAAGGGGAAACAGGGTACATGATGCTGTTAATATAAGTCAGTGATAGAAAGTGAAGTTCATTTCCTCAGGTTCTGTACTGTAGTACAGATCTGAGGTGTTTTAGTTTATTCTTTTATCCTCTACATTTCAGAGAGAGTGTTGTACTTTTACGTAAGAACCTGTTTAACTGCAAATATGATGGTCACACTAAGAATATCCAACAGTACAATAAGTAGTTAACATGAGCTCCACTACCACCTGCTTCTACATTACAATGCTACTAGCTTAAATTCATCAGTAATAAAATTCCACAATTATGAGATTATAATAAAAAGTCATTCTGACAGGACTGTGATGCCCAGTGTGGTGCTTTCATTACGTTTTGATAGTTATACTTTAGAATGTGGATGTGAGACTGTAGACAGAGAGGCACAGAGCTGCTGCTTTAACCTCAGTTAAAGATCTGACTTCTTCTTCACCTCAGTCATTAATGATAGACTCATGTCTTACCTGCTCTAACACAAGGTCTCTCTCTGTTTACACTATTCTGAAGACAGTCATTCACTTCCTGTCAGTGGGCAGTTACCAAACCTCACTGACTGCTCTGACTGCTCAGTGGTAGACAGGCCACTAGAGGGCAGTCTTGAGACAGCTTTCTGTGACATTATATAAGCTGTAACATGACTCAGTGCCAATGAGAAATTAAGTCCCTGGAACATGTCTGCAGTGGTCCTGAGATACCAACACAGATACAGATCTGTGATAGTAAGTTTTACTGATTCAATTCACTGTGAGTAGTTAAAAATCTATCATTCTAAAAATCAATGTCATCAAAACTGTTGCTCATGTTAATGTGTTTGACACTTTGTATATCAGAAAACATTTTTGAAACATAACTCATAATACATGACACTGTTGTGTCATGTATTATGTATTATTGAAACATAACTCATAATACATGACACAACAGTGTCATGTATTATGAGTTATGTTTCAAAAATGTTTTGGATGCAGCCTCACATTACAGACATTGAGTGGAAGCAAATGCACTGATGCTCTTCACACAAACTGATTTGAACACGCTGAGTTTTATCAATCTTATCTTCCTGAGTGCACTGGAGGTGTCTGACACACACACAGGTGAGTACGGATGAAGCTGTGATATCTGATATTGTCACCACGTGTCCAGGCTGAGCTGCTGATTCCTTTACTGTTGTTATTTAACATCAGGTCCAGCTGGTCGTCCTGTGGTGGGACACATTACAGTGTGCCATCTCACACAGTGGGGTTTCCTATTTAAAAACTTGGATTAATGTGGCTGTGGACAGAAGTTCACTGATGAAACACCATCCCTCAGTAGACAGAGGTCAGTCCTGCTCACTACAGTGCTCTGCTCAGTGACAGCTCTTCTCATCAGTCTAACAGTGTGGAAGTTAACTGATACATCTCCTCAGAGATGCACTTGAGTGCAGTGCCTAGCTACTAGAGTATTTCCATTTTATTCTACTTTATACTTTTACACCACCTCATTTATCTGACAGCTGTCGCTACTGGTTAATTTTATACATTAGAAACATAAGCTCGTTGGGAACCACTGAATTAAACTACTAAACTGTTTAGCTCCACTTTATGACAGTATATTAGGCTCAATGAAGGTCAAAAAAATGATGGAGCTGGGGGCAGGGGGAAATATTCTGAGAAACTAGAATCACCTCCTTGTGGTTATCTGCCTCCTCCACTCAGACTAGTTTCAGATTACATTCCTTTTTATCCAGAGTCACAGAATATATGAACCATGTGTGTGAAATGTTGTCATAATTGCTGTGAAGTCTTGAGTTATGGCTAAAAAGTGTTTTGTGAGGTCACACTGACCTTGACCTTTGACCTTTGACCACCAAAATCTAATCAATTCATCCTTGAGTCCAGGAGAATGTTTGTTCCAAATTTGAAGATTTTACTTCACAGCAGTCATCAAAAAAGAAAAACATGCATTCAGAGCCACTCCGATGAGCAAAGTCATTTTCAGATATATGGTGCTGAAGGAGATGAGCTGCTGAGACAGTTTGTTGTAGATGCACCTGCTCACAGAAAATACTGTAGTCATCAAATTCTGTAGGAGCCAAGTGGTTTTCTCTACTGGCTGATGAGATGGCTGTTGTCAGTAGCGTTGCCCTTGTAGTTGGGTATGTGGACTATTCTGGCAGCTCCTCATTTTTTCCTACAGCTGACACTGCAGACGAGACCTTAACCCAGTTTTTGCTGAACAGCTCAGTCAGAGAGAGATCTCGTAACAACAGATTCTGACCTTGTCGCAAGATTTCAAGAAAGGCTCCCTAGATTTGAGCACCATCTTCAACATCAGATGGTAATATTCAGCCTACAGGCAGATCAGGGAGAACCTTACATTTACCTGGAGACTCTCACCTCATGTAAAAAATATTTAATCAAAACACAACCACAAAACCACTTTTTAAATCTTTTTATTCTCTCACTGTACAGAGGGAGAAGGTCTGTGGACCAAAGACTAATCCACGTCGTCATGAGAGACAAATCAGCTCCAGGAATTTGCTTAAATAAGCCAAAGTATATACAAATCAAACACAAGCTCTGTCTGAACACACACTGTTCTTTAACCTTGAGTCGCTGCGCTTGTCAAAGGTTGTAAAAATGCAGATCTGCAATGTAAGACACACACCTGTGGGTTACACACAATCTTAACAATCTGAATAATTACACTCCCTGATGAAAGTACATAAGGTGCTGAGATGCAGAGAAGAGAAGAGAAGAGAAGAGAAGAGAAGAGAAGAGAAGAGAAGAGAAGAGAAGAGAAGAGAAAGAGAGGAGATTTAACAGAGTCTTTGACAGGATATGAACTGGAACCAGAAAGAGGAAGACAACATGAAAGCAGAAGAAGCTGTGACTTCTTTTTCACTTCCTTCAAACTGTCCAAATCTTGTCTTGGTTAAAGAGACTGAAAAACAACCAGAAGAAGAAATCTCTCTCTCTCTCTCTCTTCCCCTCTCTCTCTCTCTCTCCCTCTCTCTCTCTCTCTCTCTCTCTCTCTCTCTGTCTCCCTCCTCCATGAATGTTGCCAACTTGGCCTGAGGCTGGTTAATAACTGCAGAACTTGTCCCGCTCCAGAGACTCAGAGTCCTTGTTTTGATCCAAACACACTGAGGTCTGTTGGATCTGGGCTCTGGGACTCTTGTTCACTGGGCGTCCATTTTAACCTGTTTCAAAACAACTTGTTTTATTAGGCCATCTGCACTCAATAAGAGCAGCTGGAAAAACGCAGCCTTCATAACAGGGAGCCCACTGCGCCTCCTCATTGCCGATATACTGTCTTCTGTCTGTTTGTCCTTTCACTATAATTTACTTTATTAAACAATTTCAACCTCTGTCCCAGACAACAACAGTGTGGTCCAGCTCTGACCCCCCTTGGATTCTCTGGACTGGGTCCAGTCATTGTTTGCTGCAGTCAGCTGCCACAGGACATCTTGTTTTCCCATGATGCTCCTTTGACACTGAAGCATGTGGTGTTAGAATAATCTGAAAAATTAGTTTCCAAATGGGAAAATTTGTCCTTGTCCTCTTCCCCACAGAACCACTAAGACTGTACTGAGCCTATACAGAGCATGAGCAGGTACACACTGAGCACATGTTTCAACAGAGCCACAGATGCATAAACATAGTTCAGAAATCTTAAACATAAGATTTCTGGGGGGGGGGGGGATTTGTGATAATATGATTTAACACACATTTATATAAAGATATGCAGCATTTAATCATCATGGCAACTGAGAAATTAAAGGTATAAAATCTAAGTTTTGACCCCGGGCCCCTCTGAGTCCTCAAGAACACAGGAGCCACATCAGGCCCTGCGTCATCTCAGTGCTGAATTGTGTTGCAGTGCTGATTCTTATCAAAGAAATGTGGATTTAATCAGATTACCACTTTATCTCGGTGGTCATCCAGCCTCATGAAAATCACCGCAATCTCTCTGTGTTGTTGTAGCAGTCACATATTCTCCTCTTCACTAAGAACAGACAGGTCTCGTCCTTTTCTTTAAGTAATAAGAAAACAACCAGTTCACATTAGTAAAGTCGACACTACAGGGCCCCAAATATTGAAGTGTGTTCTGGTTTGACCAGAATCTGTGACTGACTGACAGAACTACTACAGTTCACTACTGACTGTTTAATTGTCATGCTCTTTCCAAAGATGGGTGACAAAGTCAAAAACTACACAAAGTGTCTCAGAAAGACGTTCATCACACAACAACTTCAGTTGGAGCATGGAGTCTGTGATCAAGGTATGTCAGATGCTCTGGAGTCCAGGTCTGCTCACTGTTTTGGTGTCACACTGCTGGAACCCACCTTTTTTTGGAATTAGATGTGGTTTTGGGCCGGGGATCTGACTGTTGGTTAATGCTGTGACTACCTTTGTCCCCTGTCTCTATGGTGGATCAGCAGACTCTATGGTGGATCAGCAGACTCTATGGTGGACCAGCAGACTCTATGGTAGACCAGCAGACTCTATGGTGGACCAGCAGACTCTATGGTGGACCAGCAGATATGTGAGGTAAGTGGTCTGGGGTAATGGGTGAGCCCTTAAAGACTCTGGCTACATGTTGTCGTAACCTAGCTATGACAAGGGATGTTGCTGCTGCTCTCCTCTGAGCTGAACCCTGTCCTGATGTTAAGATGGGGTTAGGATTCTAGTGTCCACATGGATACTCCAAGTCACAGCCTCCTCACTAACGCCCCTGCTGATGTACCGATATGACATACAGTATCTGAACGACAGGAAATGTTTTCAGGCCAGATGTGGACACACAGTGATGTTACCATGGTAACCATCTACCCCTCCAACATCAGAGCTCTGAACCATGTCAACATGTCGTCTTATATTTTAACACTGACATGTTTTACCAACATTTACAACTGTGTAAAACTCCTGATCACCCTACCTCGACCTGTTACCTGTCCTGGTCACTCATCAGTCAGCTGAGCTAACAAAGCTAAACTGTGCTGATCAGCTGACCCTGACACTGAAGCGTCACAGAAGCAGAATGTGATAGAACCCAAGTGTTCTGGGTTCTACACAGATCAGAGGATCTGTGTTCTGCTGCTGGACCCTCACCAGAGTAGACTGATGAGACAGATATATATGACAGAATGTGGATCCAGGTCTCAGTCTTGGAACTGGAGCCACAATATCAAATCCCCAGTCGCACCACGATCTCGAGACAGGAATATACACAGACTCTGACCAGATCACGTCTGTGTGCAATTCAAATGAATGACCTGTTTGTTTGAAGTGATCTATGACCTATGACCTATGAACTGTGAAGCTTCTTTATAGCGGGGGTGTTAATAAACTGAATTATTTGTAGTAGGTGATCAGAGTGTCTACGAGCCTGTAACACACTGACCTGTATATAGACATTAAGGCTATGAGATAATATTAATGGATGTAAACAGTTAAGCCTGTGTACACACCACAGACTGCAGCTGGTCTGAGCAGGACCCAGTCTTGGGTCGGTGTGGGTTATGGCTGTAGAGATATGTCAGCAGGGATGAAAACAGCAGTCCAAATGAAATCAGCGTCTCTTTGAAGAAAAAGCATCTGGAGACAGTTCAGACTAACATTCACACAAACTGTGATCTACTCCACAGAGAATGTGTCAGATGAGACGTGTCAGGGTAAAAACCTTCAGCTGTGTTGTATATGATCCCTGTGCACCAGCTGTCTCTCCTGCTACAGACCTGACTATGCTCCAGTGAGAACTTGTTGTCAGTAGACAAATGTGACGAGCAGTTTTTGCAGAGGCTCTGCAGCCTGATCTCCAGGGTGCACAGGGTCCACAGGGTCCACAGGGTCTACAGGGTCCACAGGGTCCCCAAGAGTGAGGGGACTGGCCAGGAGGGGGAAATGCTGGGAGAGGGTGGGAGCAGGTGGTCCCACAACACTGTACGCCTTCAGGGCAGAGCGTCCATTGAGCACGGCCACATCCAGGATGGTCAGGTGGAAGGAGGAGGAGAGGTCAAAGGACAGGGCCTCAAGCTCCACTGCAGCCCCCCCTGCAGGGAGGAGTGTGATTTCCTGGTTGCGATACGGAGCTTCTGCTGCTGCACTGTGGATCCTGAGGGTCTGCAGACCCAGCAGAGCAAGGTACTGACTGTGCATTGGTTTTATTCCACAGAAAGACAAGTGTAAATGGCCAACCATGCTTCTGTTCAGCAGCTCCTCCAGGACCCAGAGTTCCTTCACCCAGACAGTAAGCTGTCCAGGATCTCTGAGCCCAGCGAGGGGCAGAGCCGAGCGCAGGACAGTGTGACACCTGCACAGAGAGTTGGCCAGGGCTTCATCACAGTCCAGCACAGGTGCAGAGCAGCTGCAGTTCCTCAAGCTGTAGCCTGGGGCGCCACTGTCGAACAACAATGTGGTATTGAAAGACCGAGACGTGTCAGGTGTGGGGGCAGAGTCTGTCGTCCCGGTGATGGGGGTCAGGAGAAACAGCAACCACAAGGAGCGTAGCAACAAGGCAGAGGAAGCTGTGTCTGGAGACATCTCCATGGAGATCAAACAGACTACATCTTCACCAGGTGGAGAGAGGAGACAGGTGGATGAAGCTGTGAACACACAGGTGAGGTGAAGTTACCATGGGTACAGACAGGTGTATGAAGTGATAAGTCACAAGAGAAGAGAACAGACTTTGATTCCAACCCTGAGCAGCAACAGATTCTCTCAGCGCTCTGAGTCCAGAACCTTCTCTCCGTGTCCTACAGTAACCTCTGCAGTTACAACAGCCAGCTGAATTTAGCTTTTATTTCCAGTCTACACACACACATATACACACACACACACACACACATACACACATACACGCTGGCGTACAGCTGCTGTGGCCACATTAAATGAAACACTGGTCTCTTTATTTCCTCATCCAGAGGAGACGTGGCTCAGTGAACCACATCTACAAAAGGGGGGGGGGGGGGGGGGGGTTACACATTTGGTACCAAACACACAGTGTGAGTGATTGCTGCAGTCAGACTGTCTCTATCCAGGTGGCAGGTGATGTAATTCAGTCAGATGATCCACCACAGACATACAGTGGATCTGATCTGATCTCCTGATCAGCAGGACCCCCCCCCCCCCCCCCCCCTCCCCCTCTCAGCCTGTTTACCAGTCACATGTTATTTATAGAAATGTTCCTGACTTCACTCCAGATGTGCATGTGAGATCTTTTCCCAGACTGTGATGGAAACAGCAGATGACTCAGTGGAAAACCAACCAGTGGAGGATCGAAGTAAACCAGATCCACAATTTCAACCCAACACAGTGAATACACACAGCTGCTGCAGCATTAATTACACAACAGCATCATCTGAAAACTCACAATACATTCATTCAAGACATTTGTACATTAGTACAATATACTATACACCCTCCAGTACATTGAGGGGTGTCACTGCTCCACCCTGACTTGGTCTGGACCAGTAGACTAAGTTGGGTCCAGTGTTGTTCAGGAGGTTTTAGAGTCTCTCCACAACAGACCAGGGGATTAAAACCAGTAACATTTATTCAGATGGTTTCTCTGATGACTGAAGATCCTTCATGTGGTTAAAATATATATTTAAAGATCCTCTGATGAAAATCCAGTGTTTAACCTTGTTAACATCCATATGAGGTTTTTATATAATACAAGACATATGATGAGAGAAAAGTTCATCAACACCATGACTGAGTGTTTCCACCTTGAACTGGAGTGAACCAATGACAGTCTCATAAAAACAGATTCAGACAGCCAGGGTTTCATACGTGACAAACCTAAGGAACCAATCCTGTCAACTTGTGGGGACGGGGGGCGGGGCTAAATAAACCTGAAACCTTGTCAGTACAGAGAGAGAGTTAGCATTAGCACAGCTGCTAACACTGTGTCAGCCACTGCCAGTTTCAAGCTAACAAACAACATAAACAAATAAAAGATGCTAACTATGCTAACCATTCTGATACGTCTGCTAGTCTCTGGTTCTGGTCTCAACAGACTCCTCATCTGAGTCTGGGTCTGACTGAGGCTCAAACATGTGGCTGAGTCTCTCTGATGTTTCCTCCTCTAACCATCTTGATACTCTCTGCTCTTTCACCTGTCCACCTGGAGCAAGCAGGTGGTGGGCGGGGCTAAAGGCCTGATCCAGGTTTCTCAATCAGGAAGTAAGAGATGAGCTTCAGACCCAGTTTTTATACATGAAAACCATGTTAAACTAAATATGAATCATAGCAGAGGATTTTTATAGAGTTTAACACGTCTGAGAGAAACTTTAAAAACCACCGAGAGTGTATATTAAAAATGTAAAAAAAAAAAAAAAAAGATATATATATATATATAAAACTGGATAAAAGTCAGTGTTGGGCGTCTGTCAGACAAACACACTGACACATGATCATAGAGGATATGATGTCATTGAAAGAAACAAAGTATTACCATGATTGAAATCACAGATTTCTCTGGTTTGAGAATTGATGGAAACATTTGTGATAATGTAAGAACACAACTCAACAACATGTAGAACATAGGTCTAGCTGTTTTTAGACATTTTAATGAGGAAAAGTCAGATTATAACTTGTGGGGGGGGTGCTGTTACTGGCTTTAGCTACATGTGTGATTGACTATCTCTACGTGTTGGAGGAGGGTATGCTAATGCTAATGTCAGTGAAAATCTTCAGTATTGAAGGTGGAACATTTTGATACACATGTTATATCACCAGGCTCCATGGAGTCATTTTAACACTGTTGAAGCTTCTTCAGGGTTAAACTGATTTAGAATTAAAGTCTCATTTCTGGGATCATGACTAAGCTGCTATAAATACATGTGACTTCACTGTGGTTGGTTTACAGTAGCAGCTGCCCTCCACACACAGCCTGTCTCTCCATCCTCTGTCTTACCTCACTGCTAATGTTAGTCACTGTCAGTCCAGCTGTTTCAGCATCTGGCTCTCCCACACATTAGTCACTCTCTCTTTCTTTCCATCTGTCTGTCCACTCCCTTTTCATTTCCCTTCCTTTCCTCTTCTTCTCCCCTGTCCTCCATCTCTGTAATCCCTGCAACAGGCTCCAGCTGCAGGACCGGATGCTGAACGAAGATGAAAATTCACCACTGAAAACACATTCTCTGATACTCAGATGACAGTGTGGGGTTGATATCATTGATTCTGTGTGTAGATATTTGAATTATATTTACTTAAAGCATTTTTCTACAGTAAACACAATGGAAATGTACCACAGAATAAAAATGGTTTTTAGTGTTTTGTTTGTGAGTGTTGTGTGTGAGGTGTCTGCTGCTCCGCACAGCTCCAGCTCATTAAAGGAGAGGCTCGACACATTCCTCTGACATCATGCTCCACTAAAGGCACCCACCCTAAACTTCCCTTCCTCTCTCCACCTCCCTCAATTACAGCCCCTCTCGTCCCTCCCTCTCTCTCAGCAGCTGCAACTCCACACACAACTGCACAGACTAAACTCCAGAAACTTCTGAGATACAGAACCTACTGCAGATCCCTTTCTTAAATCTGCAATAATACATTTAATGCATTTTTTGGCCAATTAGGGGAAAACAAACAAGTTATGAACTCAATATTAACATAGTATTATCATCTTTTAAGTTGATCTGGCAAAGAGTTGCTTGTCTACACATCCAGAAGATATTATCATTAATTCAGTTGTAATTCTGTAACATATAATGAATCTCAGTCCAGTGCGCCATCTCTTTTAGCTCTGTGTTTGGTCTCCACCAGCTCCTGAGGGAAATATCTGAATCTTACGATGTTATTGTAAAAACTGTTGATTATTGCAACTTTAAAAATTTAGTGTTTGTTTTAAACCTGCGTCACAGAAACATCCCTGCAGACACACAGCTGTGTCAATGTCAGATCAACGTCTAACACCAACATTGATCTGACGTAAAACGCTGACAACAGCTAACGACAATGACAACCATGTTGTGGTTGTAAAGTAACTCACAGATGTCTGATGTCAACATCATTATGACAAATAAAATCCAACATCTACTGAACGTCACGTCTGTCCTATCTTAGCATCGTTAGCATCTTTCTGACATTTCATTGACGACTGGTGTCTGCAGGGATGATTTAACTTTTAAAGGGCACTCTAGCTTTAGCTAATGCTACTCCAACAGGAGGAAATATTGCCTTTGTTACTATTTAATTAATACACATCTAGTGCTCTGGTGGGTATCAGTGAGTTTTGGTAGCACCAGGACAGTGATAGAGGAATGTGATACACCGCCACCACCACCAACTTGTTTAACTTCAGGAAACATCATATCACAACAAACATAATTTCATTGTCTTGGTTACAGTAATAACCACCTGTTAGGTTAGAGGAGCTTCATCATCATGGTTACTACAATAAACCCTGTTAGGTAAGGGGAGCTTTATCGTCATGGTTACACCTCTATCTGTATTGGCGTCACTCACAGGTCAGTGAGTTATATTGTCATTCACTATGAGCCTTTTATATTCTGAACGTGTTATAGAACTTGTTTTATTGAGCCACAGATGATTTGTATCCAGGTGGACAGAGTAGCAATCATAAGAACATCACAGTGCTGTTAAATAACCAGAGGGTTGTGCACACTGGTGCTGAAGAGCTAATGTGCCTTGTGAAACATGTTTTTACTTTGGGTGAACTGACCGTTAAAGTAAAATAAAAACATCAGTAAAATGAGTGGATGGTGATGTTCCAGGCAATGGATTAACAGTTCATTTTCCCATCAGGCAGTTGGAACAGAATGAGGTTTTCAGATGACATCACGTCTCAGCCGTCTGAAGGTTTTTCTGTCATTTCAGCAATCCCACGTTTCTCATTATGAACTAAATCTATAGCTGCTTTGAAACATCACAACATGAAGTCTTTATTTACATGAGGAGAGTGTGAGAAACCAGCAGCATGTGTCCTGTACATGTAGCAGAAAACATGCCTGTCGGACAGCACATGTACATGAGAGTGCAGTGTACTTACGAGGACGGCTCAATGCTGCTCACGGTGGCATGCTGCTGCCATCTGGGTCCAGGCAGGTCGCTCCAGGTTTCTTGAGTGATGAGAGCAGCAGCAGCGTCCACATCTGTCTGCAGGTCGTCTGGAAAACCTCTGTTGGTCTGGAAGCAGAGAGATGGTCAGGATGGAAAGAGAGAGGGAGGGACAGAGGGGGGAGGGAGAGAAACAGAGAGCTCTTACTTCCTGGACTCTGGGTAGACAAACTTCTCTTCAGAAGTGACAGCATGGCAGAGTCAGACGCTATGTCCATTTTCCTCTCATCTTTTTTCCCATTCCCTGTCTCCTCAGCCACACTCTCCTCCTACTTTGGGACCCTCCTCTCATCTTAAAGCCAGTAAACCCCCCCCCCGCACACTCAGTCTTGCTGTGTATACCTCCATCTTGTGGCTTGAAGTATTACTACACCACTAATCATTCTGCCAACACAAGCTGAACTGGAGCTGTAGCAGGTCTGTGTGCTTGCTGGGAGCTGTGTGTGAAGTGATGATGTTTGGACACACATCACACAGGGACTCTGTGAGCCAGATCTTAGTTTCCCAGGGTCTTTGATTCACAGCCATTCATGCTCAGTAACCATCTAGATTACTGTAACTCACTATTTACCCCAGAAATCCATCAACAGCCTCCAACACAGACCACAAAGATTGTCCTGTAGTGCTTTGAGTTCTCAGGGCCACCATACGTTTCCCTCTATGCACCATTTAGTGTACAGTAGAGGTGAACTGATGAAGACAGCCGGCCTAACATGACCTCAGCTGACCTCACGGTCCTGACATGGGCATAACATGAACAAGAAAAGAACATATCCAATAAGGTTTACAGCTTTGAATGTGTGTGTGTGTGTGTGCGTGTGCGTGTGTGTGTGTGTGAGTTCCCTTCTTATCAGAGCAGGATGCTACTGTCTGTTTCAGACAGGGTTTGGGGGTTAAGGTAAGAGTCTGAGCTTAACCACTGGTTCATATCTGCACAGAAACAGCTGTTGTTGGTAGAAACACAGATCCCCAAAGAGAGGGAGAGCACAGCAGATGGAAACGCTGGCTCTTGTTTTTCTGAGGCAGTGAGATCACTTCCTGTTGAGTTCCCACATTGGCAAGGATAGACAAGGTGGCAGCCAGGGTTGGAGCTGCTACACCAGAGCGCCCAGTATTTCCAGAACTACGATGCTGGGTGGAGGCACAGGGTGCAGCTGGTGCATCATACTCAGACATTCACATAATGTAAGTCAGACTGTTACTGGTTCTGTAGAGAACAGAGTGAGGCAAGTTTATTTATTTAGCACATTTCATACACATATGAAATTCAAAGTGTTTTACACAATAAAAAAAGCAGAGCATAGAATAATAAATAATAATAAAAAGATTAATAAGTATATATTCATCAAAAAGAATAAAAACAATAACATTCAACACAGTGGGTTTAATAATATAAGACTGCAGCAGCAGTTAAATCAGAGGTGAACATGCAAGACTCTAACCTGTTTTTAGTCAGAGTCAGCCTAAGCTAAGCTCTGACAGACAATAGTGTTTCTTTACATAAATGTATATTTTAACTGGACTACGAGGATATTCATTAAATCTAATTAAACCACTAAGAACACAACAACTAGTCACCACAGAGATCTTAGCTTTAACAAGTATACACAGTCTGTTGACTGGACGATAATCAACACTTAGCATAATGCTAACAACACATGAAAAGCATGAGGCTAACATCTTAAACATAACACATAAAACCACAGTAACCTGTGGTTATTACACCTGGGTCTGTGCATGGATGAAGCAATGAACAATGAAGCATATTGTGTCAGCGGGATGGTGGGTTAGCTTTAGTTATAGCCTATCTGTTTCACATTGTTTCCAGTCTATGCAAAGCTAAGCTAACTGGCTGCTGGCAGTGACTTCATATGAAACTGGTATCAATCTAATGGTCAGCTCTCTGTACAACCTGGTACCTAGCTCTCAGTCCGGACCACTCTGCTGAAGAATGATGACGTTGCAATGATGTTCGTAATGCTTATTCCCATTCAGGCAGCAAACACAATTCCCGGCCAATCAACACTTTTATGCCGTTATCCTGAGCTTATCTAGACACTTTTGCTGACTACCTGTAGGTTCTCCAGCTGCACAGTATACGGTGCAGTCTGACTCAACGACATACACATGGGAGAGCTCTACTTCCCAAAACACCTCAATCACTATGTCACACACAGGTTACCCACAAGGCCCCCGCCCTGAAAGGGGAGGGTTTGGCCGGTAATCTATTTATATTGTAACCATGACAACTAGGATTATAATGTTGAGGAAGCACTTATTTTAACCCAAAGAATGATCTTTTCCTAAAGCTAACCAAGTAGTTTTAGTGCCTAAGCCTAACCAAGCCATGACCATTATTATAGTAACCATGGTGACAAAGGTAGGTACACCGTTCTCGTACAATCGCATGTTTATTATGGTAATCATGACAACCAAGGTCTGGTAAGCATGCTGCCATAGGAGCACTATTTCAGGACACACTCCTTTGGGTCTTATCAGAGGGTTGAAAAAAAATGACCTGTGTGGTTTTTCAGGTTGGAGGAGTGGTTGTGTTTCTGACTCTAAAACTTGGACAAAATGTCCAATCTGAGTTCTTGCCGATAATTAAATGTGTGCCACAGGGCTTTGTTTATATTTACATTAATAACATACCTCATCCTTAACTTTCTGTCATGTCCATCTATATGCAGATGACACTATTTTATATTGTTTTGTAGATTCAGTTCAATCAGCTGTTATAACTCTGCAAACTTCCTTTAATACTCTGCATGCTGTACTGTCTACTGTACATAGACTGATTCAGAATGGAGGAAGTTCTACAATGTAAATATGCAGCATGATGAAAGGCTTAAAGTTAAATGTCATAGGGACAAGTATGTGAACTGCTTTCCTGTACAGAGATAGATTCATCTGTAGAAAGAGCATCACTGAAGATGTTTTCCTGTCAGTGTTACATTATTTTGATGTGATTTATGCAGCTCTTTCTGTCCTCATACCTCTGGACTCAGTGTGTCATTCTGAACTCTGTTTAATTACTGGTGATGTTTATGGTTCTCATCATTGCAGCCTGTACAAGAAGGCTGGTTGGTCCATGACACATGGGCACCTGGTACCTCATCTACAAAGCCCTTACTGGGAAATTACCATCTTAGATTACACTGAGTTCACACAGGCTTGTTTCTGAGAATTCATGTTGTAGTCCCTCTACTTCTCAGAACTGGCAAGAGAGGAAACCACACACACGCGCATAGACATTGTATTGAGGCAAATACAATAAATAGATCATTAGCTGTACTGTCACTGTGCTCAGCTGCTGTGTTGTGACAGTTGTGACGTTATTGTGTTACTGTGAAATCAACTACAGCAGAAACAAGTAATAAACTAAGACTAACATAGACTTATGAAAAACACCATGACCATCACTGCCTTGGGCTACTGAGGTACTTAGTACTGTACTTGAATATTTCCATGTTCTCCAGCTGTGTATGTCTACTGCTGGGTGGGAGTCTGTCCCCTCTGTTTCAGAGTTATTAATTTATCTGACAGCTTTTGACAGGTCAGTGTACATTCGATCTTGGACTGGAGGATTAAGACTGGCTCAATTACAAGAAAATCAAATGAAACTTCAGACACAACATCTGTTGATATAAAAGCCTGATGTTAGCAGGGGTTTTGACCAGTGGAAAAGGTGCTTCGGTGTACCAGAGTCAGGCAGTGGATCTGGTCCCTGTTAGGCTCTGGATGGTTCTCCTGGTTCCTGCTGCTGGTGGACATTGACTAAATGTTTTTATTCTGATTTAGTCTCCAGCTAATTTCTTATTTCTGAACAGTCATGACATGAACGTGAATTGGGAGAACATGCAGAAAACAGTCATCACAGTCCAGCTCTCGGTTTGATAAGATATCAGCTTCATGTAGCCTGAGGATAATGAAGCCTGTTGTTTTACCTCCACTTGATACTAGTACATCGATTAGTGTGTCCACTCCTATGGCCTGAAAGTTGTTCAACACTCAATGGGCTTTTCAATAACTCAAAATGCTGGATATATTTAGAGGTTGGCAATGGTACATATAGAGTGGGCTGGTTTGGTTGTTAAATGATCTGAGTCATACATGAAACAAAGAGGACACACAGGGAAGCTCCACCTCACTTCCTCTATTCATTGCCTGGTGCTTTGCATCAAATATCTCCCAGCATCAGTGTCTGACAACTGAAAATAAGGAAAGATTAACCTGCACTGGACCCTGTGGAGGAGATTCAGTTTGACACAGCAGCACAAGGGAATGTACTGAACATTAAAGACAGTGTCCATAAGTACATCAGAAAAAAATGAGTAAAGATAAAATAGATAAAATTATTTGGATAAAACATGAATGATAGATACACTGAAATAGAGTTCAGCTGCAATGCTATAATGATGAAGCTTGTTGTTTGTGGGAAGATTGGTGAAGTTCTGGTGGTCAGAATACATCAAAGTATAAAATACGTTATGACTACACCTGAATATTGTCAGGTAGATGTCTTCGGGCTGGGACTGTCATCAAACATGTGAAGTTTGGGGCATATGGACAACATGTTTTTGAGTTATAACAACTTCCTGTTTCACGGTGTAACAAAATCGAAATCGAATCATGGACATTACACTGTTCAACGAAAACTCAAAAGCTTCACAATTTAGCATTGTGAAGGTATCTAGATTGGACTGACTACATGTCAATGTAAAGGTGGATTATTGATGGATTTATGAATGTAGGTTTGTACCAGATAGTGGATGAAGAGTCCCTGTCTGGAGGAGCTGGACAGGAGAAGAGGTTTACAACAGGACACAAATCCAGACATACTGAAGAAAAATCACACCAGAGTTTTTAAAGAGTAGGTCAAGTCAGTCCCTGAAACCAAAAGGAAACCTCTGGAGTTTTTACTGGTTTTCAACAGAGGGCAGAGCAGCAAGAGCCTCCAGCAAAGATCACGAAAAGAAGAACATCTGTCCACAGACTGATCCCAATCCAGGACTATCCCCTCTGCCATCACACATGAAGGTGGATCTACAGAGTATTAAAACATTAAAGAGTCGCTCTGATGAAGGTCTACTGACTGATGTAACTCGTTTGTTCTCTATAGCTGCATCACTCAGTTCTTCTTCTTGAGTTTGGCATGTAAAACAAACTGTATTAAAGGGTTTTACGGAACAGTTTACTGACTCTGACCAGGATCAGTTCATTTGTACATTGTCCATGATACTGCTCTTTGTCTCCATCTGGTGGTGTTATGGCTGCTCTTGTATTCCAACAAACCCAAAACATGATTCAAAAAGTTCAAAAATAAAAGAGCAGTCTGTGAGGAGGAGGGCTACGACTCACTAAAACAAAATAAGCACGCACAGAGATGGCTTCAACTAAAAACTTGGTTTTTATTTCCATAAACAAAAAAACGATCTCCGGTTGACTTTCAGTATATAAACAAATAAATAAACAAATAAAGAAACTAAGGTTGACTTTAGAGTCTTTACTGTTAGCGTATTTAGCGGTCGAAAAACTGTATCATCTCCTCCCATGCCTCACTCAATCCATCAAGCGAAGAACACCAAGAAACCAGCTGTGGTCCCTCTGTAATCATGGGCGGCAAGGAGGAGGAGGATCCTAATCAACAATCCATTACAATAATAACAATAAATATTAATTCTTTCTTAATTCCTTTTCTTATTTTATCCATAGAAATTAATTTTCAACTTAATTTACAAATAATCCAAAAACAATTATTATGTTAAACCAATATTTAACTTAAGTCAATAGGCTCCAACAGGTGGTTAGAAAATGCCACTGTTTTTTGAAAGTAGAAGGGAGGGTCTAACACAGGGGTGTCAAACTCAAATATACAGTGGGCCAAAATTTAAAACTTGGACAAAGTCGCGGGCCAACATTGATATTTATTGAAAAAATGGACCCAAACAAGTTCAAACAATATGGAACAAACAAAGCTTGATATAACTTAATATTGCACACATGCAAAATCGAATTTCAAATAAAAAAAATAAAAAAAACACATCAATGGCATTCATTTCTTAAATAAAATTTAAATAAAAATCGTATTCCTCTTTTTTTATTTGCAGCCTTCTTTAAATTTAAAAGTAATCTTTTTCCACAGGCTAATAATAAACTTAAAAATAAAACAACAATAATAAACCAATTGACTAATAATATCCTTCAAGTCATGTCCATGTCCTTGTACTTGTCGTGGTGTTTCGTTTCATAGTGTCTTCTAATGTTGTACTCTTTGGTTATAGCCACGTTGGCTCCACATACAAGACAAACAGGCCTGTCTTTTACATATGTAAACAGATATTCTGCCTCCCACCTGTCCAGAAAGCTCCTGTTTTCTGTCTCTCTTTTCACCATTTTTGGGATGGGTAGCACGGTGCCAGTAGCAGCATGAGGTCACTATGACTACTGTCAACAGAGGAGAGGGTGTTTATGGGTCCTGTACTGATTGACGCGCCAAAACACGAACAGAGCATTCTGGGATTTGTAGTATTAGCGGTACATGCGCTGTATAATACCGGCGGGCCAGCTCTAGTAGTCATTTGGTATTGCCTCGCGGGCCAAATATAATTACACTGTGGGCCATATTTGGCCTGCGGACCAGAGTTTGACACCTATGGTCTAACAGGATGAGCCACCATGTTGGTCTTTGGGGGTTGAGACATTTGAACATCACGAAAAGCTCTTTTGCTCACTGTCCTCAGCAGACCTCAGACCTCTCTCTGCTCACACAGATGTTGACCTGCATGTTAGGGAAAATTCTTATCGGTGGTGAAGAAAGAGCGCTGGAGTCCAGGATGTCTAATGCTGAGGATGTTTATTGATGCTTGATCAAGGAGAAAAGATGAATCATCAATACAGGCTTCTTTGCATGATGTCACCTCAATTCTGAAGCAGGAACCTCTGGGGATAGGTTTTATACATTTAGAAAGAATACTATAGAAAGCTTACACTCCATAATTGGTCAAATAACCCCATAAGATGGAGAAGGGGTTGGAGAGGGATGTGTTACTACACTATTGGTTCATTAACCATAAATAAGGAAACATGACAATATACATATGAGTGCTGATTCTTAGAACACTCAGCCACTTGTTACTGCCCATCCAAGGTCTGTTGTTATCAGCAGTATCAGCTGAACCACAGCTTTGTCTGGAGGAGCTTCCTCAGCGTCTCAAGGCTTGTAAGATTCAGTGCAGTAGCTGGGGCACAGAGACCTAGGGCCTCACACTGACCTTTCACCCTAAGTCAGTCATTCATTAGGTGGACAAGAGAAAAATCCCTCACACTGCAGACTGAGTAGGTCTGTGATCTTCTCATCGGTACACTCTCATGGACAGAGGTAGTCGCTGTTAGAGAGAGTACTGTCACATGTCCTAACATCAGTGGATGGTAAATTTAAAACTCTCAGGATCATGAACTCCTTCCTGTTTGGACAAACAGAAACACAAATGAACTCTGAGGCTCAGGAACAACAGTTTATCACATTTAAAATAGCAATGATTGATTGAAATGGGTCCCTAAAAGACTCTGCCTCTCATCTGAATGTAGCCATTTAACGAATGTAACCATCTCTGCAACATCTTTGATTTTAAATTATATTGTGACCACAATGGATGAAAAGAACCATCGTGCTGCTTTGTTCATCAACATATCAAAAGCCTTTAATTTAGGTGATCACTCCCTGATCTTGAATAATGGTTGTGACCTGATCGCTGATGGATGGTTCCAAAACTACAGCAGTGTGTGAAAGCAGGTAATGTTCAATCTGACTTTTTACCGTCCAGTCATTAAATAACTGTAATGTTCATCTGTATGTGTAGCAGCTGTAGAATGACTGTCCATAGGCTGAAGAACACCAGTCACACCAGGAATAAGGATCTGCACTTTTTCTCAGAACAGCAGCAAGGGGCACAGTCAACACACACACACTGGCAGGCTCTCTCACTGAGCCCTGCAGCGAGTCAGAAGGTAGGCGAATGATCCAACTCATAATGTGACTCAGTAGTGTGTATTGCCCCCGCGTGCCTGAATGCACTCCCGACAACGTCTGGGCATGCTCCTTATGAGTCAGCGGGTGGTGTCCTGGGGATCTCCTCCCACACCTGGAGGGGGCATCAGTGAGCTCCTGGACAGTCTGTGGCGGTACTTGGTGGCGTCAGATCCACCGATACATAACGTCCCATAGGTGCTCATTTGGATTTAGGTCAGGGGAACATAAAGGCCAGTCAGTGGCATCAGTGCCTTCGTCATCCAGGAACTACCTTCGCACTCTGGCCACATGAGGCCGGGTATTGTCCTGCACCAGGAGGAACCCAGGGCCCACTGCAGCAGCATAAGGTCTGACAATCGCTCTGAGGATTTCATCCTGGTATCTAACAGCAGTCAGGGTACCGTTGGCTATGACATGAAGGTCTGTACGACCCTCCAAGGATATGCCTCCCCAGACCATCACTGACCCACCATCAAACCGGTCATGCTGGATGATGTTACAGGCAGCATAAGGCAGGCAGCAGTCCCCTGTGGAGCCCCAGTGCTGCTCATCACTGTCCCTGAGACACAGTTAATCAGCCTGACGTAGTAGGACCCTCCCTGTTTGTAGGGCTTAAGTTAAAGCCCCCCCCCCCCGCCCCACCCCCCCCCCCCCCCCCCCCCCCCCCCCCAAAAAAAAGAATTAAAAACAAAGAAAAGCCCAAAAGAATATACTTTAAAAAAAAAAGGAAGGCTGGTCCTCTCTATGAGAAGAGATCAACACTGGTATATATTCATTTTAAAAAATCACTCTTAAATAAATTACCAAATTACTTTACATCACTAATAGACCTCAGTGTAGGCACTGCTTTTAGATTTTGTGCTCCACACTCATGGAATAACATACAGCACACTTTAATAATAGATTCCCTGACAACATTGGGACAGTTTAGAAATATGTTTTTAAATCTTTTAAATCTTAATGTCTTTGAATTGATTTTTGTATGTCTGATTGTTTGTCTTGTTTTCTTTCTGCTTGGGTAATCTCAGCATCATTGAAAATGAGGGTTACCGTTCAATGTATCAACAAGAAAATAAATGAAGGTTGATGATAGTGATGATGAAATGCTCCTCTGTTCACCAGCTGCTCTCTGACTGAGTCTGTCTGCTGTTTGCTGCTCAGCAAGTAGAGGACAGAGGCTTCAGCTGGAAACAAGGATGATAATGTAAAAGCAAAAGACTGAGCAGGACTGCAGCTGGGTGATAACTGTCTGCAGGTACAGGTACACGTGATCCCTTGTACAGATAAAAATCTTCATGATGGTGGAACAAAATAATCTGTGGTCAAACTTGATCATTTGAAAATGATCAAAGGTCAAATGATTCCACCTGAGCCAGTTCCATTTGCTGAAGAAGACCATGAGATGGTTGAAAGCTCCAAAAAGCCATTAAGTGGACCTTATGAGATCAGATTGTTTGGTTCCACATGGATTCACTGANAGACTGAGTAGGTCTGTGATCTTCTCATCGGTACACTCTCATGGACAGAGGTAGTCGCTGTTAGAGAGAGTACTGTCACATGTCCTAACATCAGTGGATGGTAAATTTAAAACTCTCAGGATCATGAACTCCTTCCTGTTTGGACAAACAGAAACACAAATGAACTCTGAGGCTCAGGAACAACAGTTTATCACATTTAAAATAGCAATGATTGATTGAAATGGGTCCCTAAAAGACTCTGCCTCTCATCTGAATGTAGCCATTTAACGAATGTAACCATCTCTGCAACATCTTTGATTTTAAATTATATTGTGACCACAATGGATGAAAAGAACCATCGTGCTGCTTTGTTCATCAACATATCAAAAGCCTTTAATTTAGGTGATCACTCCCTGATCTTGAATAATGGTTGTGACCTGATCGCTGATGGATGGTTCCAAAACTACAGCAGTGTGTGAAAGCAGGTAATGTTCAATCTGACTTTTTACCGTCCAGTCATTAAATAACTGTAATGTTCATCTGTATGTGTAGCAGCTGTAGAATGACTGTCCATAGGCTGAAGAACACCAGTCACACCAGGAATAAGGATCTGCACTTTTTCTCAGAACAGCAGCAAGGGGCACAGTCAACACACACACACTGGCAGGCTCTCTCACTGAGCCCTGCAGCGAGTCAGAAGGTAGGCGAATGATCCAACTCATAATGTGACTCAGTAGTGTGTATGGCCCCCGCGTGCCTGAATGCACTCCCGACAACGTCTGGGCATGCTCCTTATGAGTCAGCGGGTGGTGTCCTGGGGATCTCCTCCCACACCTGTAGGGGGCATCAGTGAGCTCCTGGACAGTCTGTGGCGGTACTTGGTGGCGTCAGATCCACCGATACATAACGTCCCATAGGTGCTCATTTGGATTTAGGTCAGGGGAACATAAAGGCCAGTCAGTGGCATCAGTGCCTTCGTCATCCAGGAACTACCTTCGCACTCTGGCCACATGAGGCCGGGTATTGTCCTGCACCAGGAGGAACCCAGGGCCCACTGCACCAGCATAAGGTCTGACAATCGCTCTGAGGATTTCATCCTGGTATCTAACAGCAGTCAGGGTACCGTTGGCTATGACATGAAGGTCTGTACGACCCTCCAAGGATATGCCTCCCCAGACCATCACTGACCCACCATCAAACCGGTCATGCTGGATGATGTTACAGGCAGCATAAGGCAGGCAGCAGTCCCCTGTGGAGCCCCAGTGCTGCTCATCACTGTCCCTGAGACACAGTTAATCAGCCTGACGTAGTAGGACCCTCCCTGTTTGTAGGGCTTAAGTTAAAGCCCCCCTTCCCCCCCCCCCCCCCCCCCAAAAAAAAGAATTAAAAACAAAGAAAAGCCCAAAAGAATATACTTTAAAAAAAAAAGGAAGGCTGGTCCTCTCTATGAGAAGAGATCAACACTGGTATATATTCATTTTAAAAAATCACTCTTAAATAAATTACCAAATTACTTTACATCACTAATAGACCTCAGTGTAGGCACTGCTTTTAGATTTTGTGCTCCACACTCATGGAATAACATACAGCACACTTTAATAATAGATTCCCTGACAACATTGGGACAGTTTAGAAATATGTTTTTAAATCTTTTAAATCTTAATGTCTTTGAATTGATTTTTGTATGTCTGATTGTTTGTCTTGTTTTCTTTCTGCTTGGGTAATCTCAGCATCATTGAAAATGAGGGTTACCGTTCAATGTATCAACAAGAAAATAAATGAAGGTTGATGATAGTGATGATGAAATGCTCCTCTGTTCACCAGCTGCTCTCTGACTGAGTCTGTCTGCTGTTTGCTGCTCAGCAAGTAGAGGACAGAGGCTTCAGCTGGAAACAAGGATGATAATGTAAAAGCAAAAGACTGAGCAGGACTGCAGCTGGGTGATAACTGTCTGCAGGTACAGGTACACGTGATCCCTTGTACAGATAAAAATCTTCATGATGGTGGAACAAAATAATCTGTGGTCAAACTTGATCATTTGAAAATGATCAAAGGTCAAATGATTCCACCTGAGCCAGTTCCATTTGCTGAAGAAGACCATGAGATGGTTGAAAGCTCCAAAAAGCCATTAAGTGGACCTTATGAGATCAGATTGTTTGGTTCCACATGGATTCACTGAGAGCCTCCAACACTGAAATACTGAAGCTGTGTGGCCAGTGTATTCTGTATATTTGATTGTTGGGATTTTTATTAACAACAACAGCAACAATTACATATATACAAGAATTAGATATATACAATTAAACAATAAATACATGTACGTTTCATGAAGCAACAGGATAGGCCACCCAACGAGACAATCAAATAATCTGCATCTCCCTTTCTATCACACCAATAGAGGGCAATATTCAATTAAATATAGAGGTGCACAACTGCGGAACACCAACTGACACCTGGTAGACACCTCACCCTCGCTGCCTGTTCTTAAAAGACTATTAAAAGAAGCATTAGCATTAGAAGCTCTCACATGGGAATTAGGGTAAACTAATAGATGGGTTAGGGTTAAGGTTAGGATTAGGGTTCAGTTAGATTCATTCAAATAGCTGTCCCTTCCACTGTATACTGTATATTGTGTTGTTCGTGCTTTTTTATTCCTCTTTCTTTCCTTCGTCCTGTGTTTCTTTCTTTCTTTCTTTGCATCTATCTTCCTGTCTTTCTTTCTTTCTCATCTTGTATGATGTTTATTTTATGTTGAGGTGAAGTTTAACATCAGCCCTCAATGGGTTTCTTACGTCACCTGCACATTCTCTCCATGAAAAAACTATATCCAACATATTTGTAATGTTATGTGTGCAGATGACACAAAAATTTAAATCAAACAAGTGAGTTTTGAGTTGTGACTTACTGTAAATGCCAAACACTATTCTCAATATAGTAAATTGTTAGATACACCAAGTTCTAAATCTAAAGCTCTTCTGTCTTCCATAGGCTTGTATATACATTTCCATACAGTGTTCTAAAGTGTAGACAGTACAGTGATCTGTTGATAGGGGTTGAAACATACACAGTAAACACCAATGCAATGTTGAAACGGAATATATTTATCTTTCCAACACATTACTGTTGTAAATAGTAGTACAGCATACAAGAAACCATTTCTACAAAAACCATACATGTGTAAACCAAAAGTAAAGAATTTCTTTTCATTGGGGGTGGGGAATGTCACCAGTGCTAAGCTGCATCCCCTCCAGGCTAGATTTGGCCACAATATTTCATCACATTATATATTTTACCTAACAGCGAGGGAAAAAACTCCTAAAGTGACATATGCAACCTTTGCTCGGGGCAGCATCTATGTCCCCACATGCTTCCTCCATTGCCTGGAGAAGCAGCATGCAGTCATGGGGCTGACGATCCTATACTTTCCAAAAGGTAAATATGGAGGAAGGTACAGAACTGAGAACTGTGGATGGGTGGCAAACCTGTTTTGGATCAGAACAGCCTGGTAAAAACTCACATTGTCCCATAATACCAGAAATCTGGTTTGTTCTGGATTTTGATCAGGAACAAGCCTGGTGTGAACTGCTTCCAGAAAGAGAGCATATGGGCTGTGTTGTAAGGACCCAGTGTGGTATGGTGGTTGAGGACACCATGCAGCATGCAGCACACATGGTCACATTTCCTCCATGCTGTTAACATTAACAGTGTCCAATCACATTTCTCCCCCTGCACCTGCTTTTGCTGAGGTTGAAGCCTATGTCATCCACTTGAATATATTCATGGGGAATGGTATGAGAATCCTTCACCAATATTCTCTGGCAAAATATGCAGATCAGTAAATATGGTACAGTTCAACAGTCTGGTTGTTTATCTGCAAGCTTGAAGTATTGGAAGTAGTGGTGCATATATCCACATAGTTACATCAGAGATCGTTGACTCTGTCAGAGTTTCTCTCAAATGGCATCCTGTATAGTTGTTTCATTCTCAATTGGTGTCGATGGAGGACGTGTTGCAATGTTGACAGGCTTACAACATTGATGTCGTACTGTACTGTTGAACTGTATTGTTGCATCATTTAGGATATGTTCTCTTATCTCCCTAAACCTAATGGCATTGTTGGCATAAACGATATTTACAGTGTCAACTTCCTGTTTCTCTGTAAACATGTGACCTCGTCCTCCATGATGTCTCTGCCTTTCCACTCTGTAGATGATTAAAGTAACAAGCAGTGTGGGTGTGTGCAGTGTATACATGTTTTTTTTGTTTTTTTTTTTTTTACAGTTGGCTGTACTGTAATACAGTATGATAACCATCGATTCCCACAATGCAGTGCAGTAAATAGGTGCCTACAGTGAGACCTACAAATGTTAATGTAAAACAGTGCAATAAAGTGTATTTTATGGTAATGCTGAAGTAGATATACCTGTACATACCTGTACTCTGAGGCTTTGATTATTGATGCCACTGTGAACCGACTCATATTGGGTTGGACTATCATTCCAGCCTCTCTTATAGTTAATCTGTGATTGATGACATGATAAATCAGTGTAGCTCTCATCTCATCAGAGACATGTGTCCTATTCTAAAGCAGTGATTGGTTTGTGATCATTCCAACAATAAGTGCTTGCACATGTTCAGAGTGGGTGTGTGATACTGGTGAATAAGTGCAGCATTTTGATTGGTCGTGTTCATAAAAAGCAAGCAAATGACTTCCTGTTGGATTTTTCTACCTCATAGGCAGAGAGCTGTGTGTAGTGTTTTGTAGAAAGTATTTTATGACACAGAAATCTGAGTCAGAGGCTGAGAATTAACTCATGGTTTTGTAGATTTGGTGAGTGGTTTTGATCTTTGAGTGACAGGTTTCAGAAATTGTGAGTTATATAAGACTTTGTGTGTAAGCAGTTTAAAAAAACTGTAACCCTTTTCACCAGAGCGTCACGACTTAGACGTTTTGATATTTTGATTAAAACTTGACTGACTTAAAAAAAGAGAACTGCAAAAATAAAGAGTAAAAATGTTCAGCACTCTACTACAGTTACAGTTAAAAACTGTTTTCATGAGTGGTCAGAGTCAGTTGAGAAATGCATCAACACAATGAAAACGTCACGTGTGGATACAATGGAAGTCTGTACAAATACAATGAGAAATGCAAATGTGTGTGAAGAGATGATGAACTGTTCTGATAACTGCATTAAGAGAGGTGAGTATGATATTTCTGATGTGAGATTTGCATCGAAACAATCGAGAAAAACTGTAAAAGAAGCAACAGATGTGCATTGGCACAGAGTCTGAGGGAGAGCAGTCCAGAGGTCAGGGTCAGCTACACTGAAGGCCCTGTCATGGTTCCATGGTGCGAAGTCTGGAGGGGAGAGAGTGAAGTACATCAGAGGAATAGTGATCTAGACCGACCTACTAAATAAGGAGAACTATGAGGTATTTAACTGGGAGTCAGTGTAATTTCTTAAGGGTGGGGGTTGAGTCACAGAGGATTCTTGCAGCCGAATTTTGGACAAACTGAAGTCTATTTAACCCTCTTTAGGGTACACCCAGGAGAAGAGTGTTACAGTATCAAGATGTAATAAAGTCTTGGATGAGAGTCTCTGCAACAGATTGGGAAAGAGAGGGTTGTGACCTAGAGATGTTCTTGAGATGGAAGAAGCAACAGCAACAGAGGATGTAATGAATACAGGAATGGTGAGATTTAAATGTGTGGCTGCGGAAGCACTGAGGATAGCTTCTGATTTACCCTGGTGGAGTTTGAGGTAATTGCACATCATCCAAGCAGTGATGTCATGTAAGCAATCTGTCAGGTTGGATGGTGGCAAAGTGTCTGTTGGCTTGGTGTGGATGTACAGTTGTGTGTTGTCAGCATAGCAGTGGAGGTTGAGGCCATTTTGACGTATTATGTGTCCAAGAGGTAAAAGGGAGATGATAAATAGTAGTGGCCCAAGAACTGAGCACTGGGGAACACCATGGGAAAGGGGGGACGTGGGAGACCTGAGGCAACTGATGGAAATAAACTGTTCTCTGGATGTCAGGTAGGACCTGGACCAAGATATTGGAGTGCCAGTGTCGCCAGTAGATTTTCTAATCAGTCCAGCAGAGATCTAACAGGATGAGTATTTTGAGGTAACCAGAATCTGCAGAAGAGACGCATTAATGATTTGTGTCAGTAGGGGGCAGAGGGGTCAAGGTTAGTTGTGTACCGCTCATCAACAGAGGAGAAAGCCCTAAAAAGGTCTGTCAAGTCACGTCTGGAGGAGTCACATCAGTCAGACACATCAAGACTGAAGTCCTGATGTTATGAGTCCAGTGTGAGTCAGATAAGTGTCTCATCAGGGTTTGACATCAGACCGGCTCTGTGACACAACCCCTGCTGCTATCTTAAACTCTTTGATTGCGTCACACTTCCTGTCAGGGTGGAGTCTTTGCATCTGCACAGTGCACAATCCTGATCAACTGTCAACCGCAGAACTGCACCTTCCTGTTTCTGGTAAGTCTGCTTTATAAAGAAACAGTTTCATGTTTCTTGTAACCTTGTTTTTTATTGTTGATATTCTTACAACAATCTTATAACTAACACTAATATTCTTTTTAAAAGTCTGATGAAGAACTAAATACACTTTAAAATGTTGCAAACATATTGTGAAGAACTACATTATGTTTCAGTGTCATAGGTTAGTCTTAATATCTGGGTTGCTGCTATTGTGGCTGTCTGGCTGACTCAAAGAGTAGCTTGTTTTTCATTTTTATTTACTGTTTTTATACTTCAGGGATTCTTGAGATCTGAGACAAAACATGTCCACCTGATAAAACACAGTTTTGGGTAAAAAAATGTACATAATATTATATCATACATATAACCAAAAGACTAACCAGGATAATGTCAGCATAACATAATATAATTTCATGTGCTTTTATAAATATTTTTTTATTCTAAATTATATGTGACCAGTGCCTAAAAAAACACTCCTGATGCAAGTTTCATTATGTTACAACAGCTTGAAAAGTATTGTAAAATTAAACATCATAATAGCTATGTGTAAGTAGTTGAGTAAATAATTTCATGAGTATCAAAAGTTACAGTCCAAAAATCATTTGAATGTACTTTCTAATCGATTGAACTTGCTTCCGGAGTTTCTGTTAACACTGTCATACATTTTTAAAAATCCAAAGAAAATCAGAGATTATTGTGGGCAGCTAAAACTCTGAGGACCCCTTTACCATTTCCTTGTTTTTCAACATGCCATGAGACCACTTTAGTTCTGGGAAATTTTCAATATTCTTTTTATTTAATATCTATTTGTTAATAACTTGCGTATCACAACCATAGAGTGTCAACAACCTATGGACTGACTGACTGACTGACTGATTGTCTGACTGTGACTGACTGACTGACTGACTGACTGACTGACTGACTGTAGAACCTGTAGAATAAAAGGCTTGTAGAATATGATACAGGAACTGCAGACATGGACATAAAAACACAACTGGATCAACAAAAGGAGCCAACAAGCTGTCTGTTTAAAGATTTATCTTGAATTTACATGACCTCAACGTGCTTTCTCAAATTAGATGGAATTTTTTTTAATCAGTGATGAAGTCTAGTCGTGGTAAACACAGCAAATATTTCAAACTAAATTAATCTTTATTTGTAAACCTTCAAACACAGACTTCAGATCAGAGCATGGTCTCTGGTGAATAATCTTCTGCCTCATCTTTATCTAACGTCGCCAGACAGGTTCAAACATGGCTGACAGTGGAGGAGTTGGCTGTGATTGGTTTTTCTCTTCTCTTCTCTTTTCAAAACAAAAGAAAGTTCATTCACTGACTACAAGCTCTGATTCAAAGTAAGAGTACTTCATAGAAATGTAGTGGCATAAAAAGAACAATATTTGTCTTTAAGTGTAGTGGAGTAAAAGTCAGATGTTTCCAAAAAAATAATAGTAATACAGACAGAAAATATACTTGAAAAATATACTGGAGTATTTGAATTAGTTTAAGTATAAGCAGTATACTTAAAGAGGTTGTTGACTTTACAACTGGGTTGTACATGCATTGTCTATGGCATCTATGTTTAACTTCCTTGAGATGTAGATCCAAGAAAAGAATAGTTACACATTATGTAATATTTTTTTCATATCTTGATATCACCATATCTTGCAACATTTAAATATTTGTGAGAGTTCAGTTGTCATTTTGAATGAAATATTTTCCTGTTCCTTATAAGTTTGTCACCACCGTCAGTTTTGTCATCACCATTGATGCTTTGTCAACTCCATCAGATTGCCTTTATGTTGTTTTTTTGTTTTATTTGAAGAATATCTGTTTTGTTCCTTCAAGATTATTTGTCTATAAGATAGTTGCATTTCCAAAGTTAATGTGTAATTTTTATGCTTCTGTTTCACCGTTCATTGTGGAGATTAAATACAAAATTGGTTAATCTATATTTAAACTGCAGTCATTAAATCATTGACTAATCTAACTTTTAAAAAGTGACATGATTCATTTAAAAAAACGTGTGTGAAATTAAGAGAACCAAGAAACTGTCAAGGGTCAAAATATCTGTGATAGGTTAATTCAAAATAATTTATAGACATTTCTATGTGTCTGATGTATGGGTTGTCAAATGTAAAAAGTCAGTTAGAATTTTTTAGCTGATAGCCTATATTTTAAATATTTAGCTCCCTTTCCTCGCATTTAGCCAAATTTTCCTCTCATTTGAGACAGAAAATCATGTAAAACCTCATGTTATATGTTATTAACAATGTTTATTTGTGAAAAAAAAAAAAAATCAAGCTTAAGTCTCAATATTAAATCTAAATCGAAATGTTAAATTGAAATCAAAATATCAAATCGAAATCAGAATGTTAAATCTAAATATTATTTCTAAATCTTAATGTTACATCTAAATCTAGATTCTAGATATTTCTGCAGTTTTTGCACTTTGGCTGAGTTTGTCTCAGCCAAAGGATACAATCTCCCCGGTGAGTCATGTAGCTACACCCCCCTCACCTATCCGTCACTACAGACACAGTACCAGAGGAAATACTAGACAAGTACCCCTTGAACCAAGAGAACTTGTTTGGTCTGACGATGGAGAAAAAAAACATACACAAAGGAAGAACTCCTGGCTTTAAAGTATACCAGATATGGAGTTAAACATCCCATACCAACTGAGCTGAAGAAGCCATACTGTGGATGCAGACCCGAGCCTTCATACAAGCCCTGTGTACTGAGGCAGGCTGCAACCACCCGCTCATTCAGGAACTGGACCGTGGAGGTCAGTGAGTGTCTAAAAGACTGTTTTGAGTGCACAGATTGGAATGTACTTTTGAAGTCACATGAAAATGATAAAAGCAAGGACCCTTACCTAATAGAATGGGTGAATGTACCATGGATTACATTAACTTCTGTATGGACACTGTAATACCAGCAAGGACTGTACACTGCTTTCCAAACAACAAATCCTGGATCACCAGTAACATCAAGACCCTCCTCAACCAGAAAAAGGAGGCCTTCAGGGAAGGAGACAGGGAGAAGCTCAGGTGTGTGTGTGGCCCTTTATAACTTAACTTAAAAAAATAAAGTGCGACAATGCAATAAGTTACGATAAAACTGACAACGCCACCCTTTCGTTTTAAAAAAGAGGTAAGGGTACTTTTTTATGCTGCAGTCTGCTGGGGGCAGCAGCATGTCCAACATGAACACAAGGAGACTGGACAAGCTGGTCAAAAAGGCTGGGTCTGTGCTTGGCAGGAGTCTGGACTAACTCAGGACTGTTGAGGAGAGACTGATGCAATGTAAGATTTTGGCCATCTTGGACAATACCAACCATCCTCTCCACAACATTCTGGCAGGACAGAGAAGCAGCTACAGCTGCAGCAAACGTCTCTTCCACTGCACTGCAGAACAGAGAGGTTCAGGAGATCCTTTGTTCCCACTGCCATCACGCTATACAACACCTCAGCCAAAGGAAGTGGACTAATCTAATTATTAATCACATGTATGAATACAGGACTACCTCTATTCTTGCTGTAAAGTGGAATTGCGTGTATTAAAAGCTAGTTCACCAGAGAGCACTGCTGTAATATGGAAAATGTAGCCAGTGGGAATTACGTATCTGGACAAAGAAGAGTTGTTGATGTTGCTATCTGGAGGATACTGCAGTTGTTAGCTAGTTCACCAACCTGTTCTGATATGTGAAAAAATAAACTTCCTCCCTGGTTAAACAGAAGCTTCCAGTGAGCGATAAATAGCGACGAGAATAAAGTTGTTGCAGTGGATTGCCTCGTGGGATAACACGCAAATGTGTAAGAAAAACTGTTGAGTAACTACAAGAAAAAAACAACGGACCATGGATAGGTGGACAACAATTTAACAGGAGTAAATGGCTGCAGCTATGGTGTGAGACACTGCTCCTTTTGATAACCAAACCCAAACATGGGAGAAATATTGTGAAGTTCTCCACCATTTCTTTGAAGCTAATGCGATAACGGATGCAAGTCGGCAGAAAGCCATTTTTCTCAGTTCAGTGGGCTTACAGTCTTATTAGGAATCTAGTCAGCCCTGTGAAACCGGGAGACAAGACATTTGATGAGCTTGTGAAGCTGTTGAAGGACCATTTTAACAGCAAACCCAGTGAAATTGTGCAGCGCTATAAATTGCTAGGAAGCTTTGAGAATCAGTCATGTCATATGTGGCTGTACTGAGGAAATTAGCACAAGTTATCAGAAATGCTCAAGACAGACTAATCTGTTGGATTGCAGACGACTGCATACAGCACTGAGAGACGACAAGCAAGGATGTGAAAGATATACAGTCGCTGGAGGCTATACAGATGCATGCAAGGGCCCCCCAGGCAGTTCACAAAATGTCAAGGCAGAGCCTGAGTAAGCACCATCATAAGGCTTGCTACAGGTGTGGGAGTGAGCAGCACAGGGCTGGGGACTATAAGTTCATTAATGAAATCTGTCACAAGTGTGGTAAGACTGGCCATATTCAGAAAGTGTGCAGGTCAAAATGTTCAGCGAGCACAGTAAAACCTAAAGAGGGCGGAGTGCAGCTGACAAATAAGAAAGTGACAACTCAGGGTGCAAACTATGTTAGCCAAGGGGAAGACAAAACACCGGACATAGACATAGATGAGGTCATGTTCACATTGTACAAACTGGAGGGGATAGACATACCAGCAGAAGAGCCATTTATAGAGACACTGACTGTTAATGAAACTGAAATGCAGTTTGAAGTGGACTCAGGATATGGGGTAACAGTAGTGAACCACTCTATGTACAGAGGTCCCAAAACTACAGCCATGCAGAATGAGACTTAGAACATATACAGGACATAGGGTAAATGTTTTGGGAGCAGCCATGGTCAAGTGCAGAGTAGAGAGATAACAAAAAATCTACCTGTGGTAGTTTTGACAGGGACAGGCCCTAGTCTAGTTGGTGGGGGTGGATCAAAAGACTAGGTTTACAGTAGAGACCAGAACGCATAAAATCCACCAGGTCAAGAGAGACACCCTAAAGTAGGAGTCTCAAACTCAACTTACCTAGGGGCCGCTGGAGGTAGAGTCTGGGTGAGGCTGGGCCACATCAAGTATTCCACAAAAAAAGGGTTTCAAGTATTCCAAAAAAAAAAGTACAACTGATCCAATCTTCTCAATCTTAACAAGTCAGAACATGCAGAACATGAACAGTTCTTCAGAACATAGGCTTCATTTACTTCCTCCTACTCCTTGCTGCCAGAGACTTGGCAGCGCTTCCTCTCACACAGCTGAGCCACATTTGGCTTGAGGGAGGAAGCAACTGAGACCCTCAGTATGGCTTTAAGATGCTTATCTTTAAGTTTGGACCTGAACTTTGACTTATGCCTGTAACATGCAATGTTTGATGAACTTGCCGTCTTTGAATGGCTTTCCTGCCTTAGCAATCATCTCACTCACCACGTAGCTAGCTTTGACAGCCGCTTCACTCTCTTTGCTTGCTTTCTTGAAAAGATCTTGTTGCCTCAGTAGACATGTTTTAAGTTTGGCGACCCGGTCCTCTCGCTCATCTCCCAGGTATTTTGCATACTCCTCAGCATGTTTAGTTGAGTAATGACGTCTGATGTTATACTCCTTGTGCACCGCGACTTTATCCGTGCATATTAGACACTTTGGGATGCCCCTGTGCTCAACAAAAAAATATTCCGTCTCCCACTTCTCCTGAAATTGTCTGCTCATCGCCAACTTTTCTCTTCGCAGCAGGTTTTGAAAAAGACATGACTGGGACTAACAAAAACCGTATAGCACTAGGTGACAGGATATATTTTCCCTCGGTGACCCAAACATGTTACAAGTGACCAATTGCTAATTCGCATTGTTGTCACGAGCCTGAGCTACGGTAACCCACAAGTGTTAAAAAATATAAAACGCCCAGATGCATGTGAGAAAAAACGCGCGGGCCGCACTAACACAAAGCTTTGATTTCAGGCAGGGGGCCACAAGATATTGTTCCAGGGGCCGCAATTGGCCCGCGGGCTGCGAGTCTGAGACCCCTGCCCTAAAGGAAGTAGTTGGGGAGCATGAGGAGGTTTTCAAGGAGGAACAAGGTAGGTTCAAAGGCCCCCCAGCTAAGATATATATGGAAAAGGAAGCAACCCCCAGATTTTTTAAAGCCAGACCTGTCCCATATGCAATGAGAGGAAGAGGCTTGAGGCTGAACTCGACCGTCTCCTAGCCCAGGAGGTAACTGAACTTGAAATATGCAGAGTGGGCAGCGCCAGTGGTTCCTGTCCTCAAACGAGATAACTCAGCAAGGCTGTGCAGAGACTACAAACTGACTGTAAATCAGGTGTCAAAACCTAGTAACCTAGTAAGTATCCAATTCCCAGAGTTGAGGACTTGTTTACCAGCCTGTCAGGAGGACAGACATTCACAAAACTAGATCTGAGCCACACATATCACAAATTCCTTTGGATGAGGATGCAAAAAAGTACATGACTGTAAACGCACACAAAGGCTTGTTCACATACAAGCTGCTACAATTTGGAGTGTCAACTAGCCCATCTAGCCTATCAACTATCCTATCTTTCAAGTGGCTAAAGGGGCTGGTCTCTCGCTGAAGAGGACAAAGTGCTCATTCATGAGTGAAGAGGTGATGTTTCTAGGTCACAAAGTGGATGCAACAGGACTACATCCAGTTCAACCAATCAAGGAGGCGCCTACACCTTCAAATATGACAGAGCTAAAGGCATATCTCAGACTGTAAAATTACAATAACAGGTTTCTGCCAGGTCTGTCAACTGTCCTTGCTGCAGTGCACAAGCTGCCACAAAGAGACACAAAAATAATTGTGTTATCATGTGATGCATCACCATACAGAGTCGGTGCAGTGCTGTCACATCAGATTCCAGACGGAACTGAAAGACCAATTGGAGTTACATCACGGACTCTTAATGCAGCAGAGAAAAACTACTCACAGCTGGATAAAGAAGGACTGGCAGTGATGTTTGGAATCAAATGCTTTTGCAAGTACATTTATGGAAAGAAGTTCACCATAGTGACAGATTACAAGCCCTTGTTCTCACTTTTCAGTGAGGTGCGAGCAGTACCACAAATGGCATCTCCCAGGATCCAGACATGGGTTGTGTACAAAGAGGGAAAATATCACAACAATGCATATGCACTGACCTGCCTGCCCTTACCAGAGAAACCAGACCTAGAAGTGCTAGAAGAGAGGGTTCTCATGCTGTAGAGGAGTGCCTCGGAGCTGAGCACCCGTGGCACTAATGATAATGATATAAGAAATAATTAAAATACAAATCAAATTAAATTCCATGTTTAACAAGTATGAGATGTGATATCAATATAATATGGAAAAAATGGTTTTGTGACAGTTTGTGAATCTATATGAAGCTAAATGAGGAAGACGAGCTTCTTGTTTTCTGGGAGGAAGTTGACAGAATTAACAACTGACTGACACATTTTCGAGAAGAGGGATTTTCAATTTGGTTTCTGAGCACAGGACTGTGTCATCACATAATGTGAATTATACATTTTCAGTTTAAGATGTTTTATTGACAATCAACTCATGTCGTGTATGCGTGTGTGTGTGTTGTTGATTTATATATTTATATAATTGGTCAACATTGTAATGTGTGAAATGTAGCTGTACATTCATTATGCTCATTGTGTCTACACAGCAGGTGACATGGGTCTGTGTGACAATATACAGTAATCCTACTGTAACATTTACATTGACACATGCTGCTGATTTATTCTGTTAAAACAGGAGATAAACTCTGCCCATGTGACATCAACTCATAGAAAAACATTAACTAACATAGACAAACATGAACAAACATAAACAAACAAACATAAACAAGCATGAAAACCATAAACAAACACAAATAAACATAAGGCTCTCTTCCTCTACACACACACACACACACATGAAGCACATTAAATATTGATATTATGTTATTAATACACACATGATGGGTATGGTAAAGGCAGATGTTTGGCCTTATGGATTTTCTGTTTATCATTTCATTTACATCTATCACTTCATCTGTCTTTTCACTGACCATTCAGTCTAATTGTTCCTCTGTACAGTTATAGTTGCAGACTCTCTTCACCTCCCTGCACTAGTATTTGAGTCTGATTCATTTGATAAAAACACACAAACACAATAAACACCATTTAAGATGAATATGACTGATAACATTATTATCTATTTATTTAATTATCAAAAACCTTTAATAAAGACCAACACAGTTCTATATAAACAGCTGGCTTAAGTTATCCACAGAATAAAAGCTGATCTGCCGTAAAATTCAGGAGCTAACACTAGCCACCTGCAGAACAAAGAGTTTTAAAACATGTGATTTAGGATTTAGACAGTTTATAGCAGTAGTTGTTGGCAGTGAACATGTTCAGACAGTTCTGGATCAGGCAGTTCAGAGATGTTACTTGTGTTACTTCCTGTTTGTTATTTCCTACCCTGAATTCACAGTCTGCACCAGAAACAACTCTGAGACCATCATAAATATTACTGTGTGTGCATAATACTGTTGAGAAGACATGTGTGAAGTTGTGGGTTAACAGTGCAGGTGAAGTTGTGCCTAATGAAAAATCAAATAAGATAGAACTTTATTCAGTCTCAGACTGTTGTGGGTAGTGAGAACAGTGGGCACAGAGGTCAGTGAGTGGAGACAGACAGTGTCACATGTTGACTCTAGTCATTGTGCTGCACCACAGTATCTGCTGTTATGTTCAAACCCAGTAACTGTGACAGCTGCTACCTCTATATCTACCAACCCTCATCCTCATCTGATGACCTGTTGTGTGTTGTCCTCAGTGTGGGTGTGGTTCTATGTATATAGATATATATTACATAGACACCTTATTGTTCCTCATATTAGAAAGCAGAAATGTGTTGTTGACCCAACATTGCACTATGCACTTCTACCTTTTATGGTGTTGATATAGTGTGTGACTGTGCACAGGAAACTGTGTTCATACCCAGCATCAGTTGTGAGTGTGATCTGTGGTGGGTGGAGGTTTCACACATATCAGCTGAATGACATGTTCACAGCTCCCTGTCTGCAGCTCTGAGACCTTTCACACCCTATCATCAGATGTTCTGTAGCCACTCATTACAGGTTCACCAGCTTACAGGGGTAAGGTTTTATTTTCTAATTAAACTGAACTCTTAATTGAACTCTTGTACTCTGATGATGTTTGATGAACTGTCAGTGTGCACCAGTTTCTACAGGTTTACAACTCATAACCAGTTGTTGTAGAAAATTACCATGTTGAATTTTAGCACGTTAGTATTTCAGTACCTGCAAATAGACACAGACAGGAGGAGACAAACAGACACAGGCAGGCAGTATGTTACATCATCAGTTTTAGGGTGATTGATGGAGCTGATGTTCCTGATGGTTTCATTGTGAGAACAATAACAATGGACTGGACTGTCTGGTAGACCCTGTCAATCATTTACACCAAAAACACAAGGTCCAGGCTCCATCCTCCTCTTAGTGCCTTTGTTGGTTTTTGATTGGTGGTGAGTATTTGTGCCCTATGAACTTCACATCATCAACTGTGTTTTGTCAGAAATGGAAGATTAGTTTGTCACTGTTCTGTGGATATACAACTTGATCCATGCAGGATCACTCTACCCCAACTCTACCAAGTATCAAAGTCAACCTGACCAAGACCTGATGTCTTCAAGTTTTCAGAGTAAATGAAGTATGTGTTGTTCCAATCCCCTCTTTTTAATTCTGCTGAATGTTGCTCTGTCTTTGTTTTGTGTCATCAGGAAATGGATCAGTGTTTGCTGTTTCTCCTGCTGCTGCTGATGGGCAGTGAGGGTAAGCTTTCACACACAATATGAAGCAGGTATATGTGATTGACTGGTTAGGAGCCAGGGTCTCACACAGGGGCCTCGGTCTTAAAGATCTAAGAGCTGGTGAGAGAAGAGAAAATTGACAATGTGGTCTGAGAAGCTTCCACCTCACAGCAGTGTTCGTATTGAGAGTCAGTCTGCTCTGAACTGATGAAGACTGAAACTCAGTCTCAGACCAACAACAAACCATGCCAGACTTATCAATATCAATACCAATAGGTTTTATTATTAAAGAAGCTAATGTGTGATCAGTGATCGATGAAGTGAATCATCATTAATCAGCTTTATCTGACAAACACTTGTTTTCACTCTGTTACTGACACTAGCATTGGTACTCAGGACAGGACTTAGTACCTGAACTACAATTGTAAATCTGCCCAGCCCTACAGTGTGTGTTGTACGGAGGTTGTGGTCTTGTTTTGCAGGATTGGGTCAACCAGAGGAAGTGTGCTCAAAGTCGGTGATCAACTCGTGTAATGACTGCATCAAATCTGGACCGTACTGTGTGTGGTGCCAAGACCTGGTGAGAAACAGACTTCATGTAAAATCTGTGTGCGTTCCTGCTCAGGGTTTATAGTGACAGCTGGTACAGTGTTAGACACCTGGTCAACAGGTAGGTGATGAAGAACAGGCCAGTCACTGTCTCCCTTAGCTGATGCTGCTGGTTTCACATCAACACAACAGGTGGATGAAGGCAGCAGTCACCACACAACTCAGTATCATCACTCTCAGAGTGCTGGACCTGATTCTGTCTGGATCCCATATGAACAGAGCTCTGACAGTTTATTCAAATGTCCATCAGTTCTAACACAATCAGAGCTCTGTGACATCCACACACTGGAAAATAAAGATGGACGTCGCCTCTTTTGACATCATCCACAGATTTTTGAAGAGCAGTTTTGAAGCTCAGAGTGAGCTGCTCCACTGTCGGCATCTTGGCAGTGTCTGACTCCACCCCTAGTTCCCAGCTATTTATTTTGTCAAGCACTAATACTGTGAATATTGTCCATGTACTGCAGCGTCAAGTCTCCTGCTCATTTATCTCAGAACAGAAAGGACCAGGGCTCTCATTTATTTATTTACTTGGTTTATGGCTTAAATTAGACATTTATAATGCAAACTCAACTTCCTGCACATTTACTTTCTGTGTTGACAAGAAGACATCAGTACCACAACAGAGTCATGCAATCCTCATTTCCATCCTTGATCTATTTTAAATCCTCCTGTACATGTCTTTAATGACAAGTCTTCCAGTGGATCAGTGCACATGTTGTCTTCTTTGTCTGTAACACTTTTTATCTGAAAAACCTGCTGAAAGTGTTGGTGATGTCACAGAACAGGTAGTACAGGTAATTCCACCAATGACAACCTGTAACCATAGTGATGACTGGAAATGATTGCAGTATACAAACAGTATTGAAGTGTTTCCAGCAGAGTGATGAGTTTGGCTTATCAATGGATCTAGTGGTGAAGAAATGGATATTATACTAAATATATCCTGACCATCATAGTACATTTGGACAGGTGGTATTTTGTAACTTGCTTAAACAGAATAACAGGAGGTAACAGTGACAACAACATACATGAGTGAACATAATATATTTTCAGAATAAAAGGACCATTGTTATATCTTCTTATGTGTTTTTGTACAGAATTTCACAAAAGCAGGTGAACAGGAAGCTGCTCGCTGTGACACCAGAGCTCAGCTGACAGCGAGAGGCTGCGAAAAAATCATCTCCCCCACCAACACACTGACCATTGACAGGAATGATGCACTGGCTGAGTCTTTCATCCAGCAGGAGCCAGTCCAGCTGACACCTCAGAAGATCACTCTGAATCTGCGCCCCGGTCAGTCGAATCAGTTAATGCTAAGCTTTCACACTTTTAGGTTCCTGAGTGAAACCAGAAACCTGTGCTGCTACAGCATCCAGATTTGTTCTCATGTTTTTCATGATCGTCTCTCATCATTTGATTCATGAGTTTGTTTTTTTCTTGTGTGTGCAGGGCTTTCTCAAACATTCACCGTCTCCTTTAAGAGAGTTCAGGGTTACCCAGTTGATCTGTACTATCTGATGGACCTGTCCTACTCCATGAAAGATGACCTGGAAAAAGTGAAAGAACTGGGACAAGATCTTTTTGCAGCTCTGAGAAGAATCACTCAGCATGCTCAAATAGGTAACAAGGCTCTAATCTCAAAATTTATTATTGTGTTATACTTTAGAATACACCCGCAATTTACTTACATATCCTTTACATATCACAGTGCCTGTTGGTGATCGACACCAGGACATATACAGTGGGGTCCCAAAGTCTGTGTGAAATGTTGAATGGGATAGTGATCTCAGACTTTGGAAACCCACTGTATGTGTCTCAAATCAGATATTTCAGTCAGTGAACTCACATGCAGTACACTGTGTACACAGTACACACAGTGGTGTAGTGCGTGAATTTTAACAGAGTAGTATTGCCTCAAATCAAACACAGCTGTCCCCTGGAAATGACTGTCACAAAAATGACCACCAAAATTTCCATGACTTAAAAATGAATTAAAAATTTTACTTTCCTGTGTGCCCCCCTGCACCAAAAACGTGTCCTCCTTCCTTGGTTGCTGTTTCCACAAGTGTGAAAACATGTTGGTGCCCCCCCCTCCCCCCCTCCCTCCACCCCCCCTCTCTGCATAGCCAAGATGGTGACCATTGGGAGTGAGAAGTGTCCATTGTTTACACTCACCTATTTTGAGTGAACCATCTGGGTACTTGTAGTTCACGGCATGTTGTTGTACATGTTAGTGTGAACACACTGTTGCACTCAAAACAGTAAGTGTGAGCATGGATGTACGTGAATTGAGACACGCAGCGCTGTCCCTAAATAATCTTCCCTCACTCCCCAGGGTCCTAAAGGCCTCTCCTTTACACATGAAGTGACTGATCTTCAGCAGCCACATTTATAATGTTATTTCAGAGGCTGCCATAGACTCATAGAGGCTGCTGTAGACTCATAGAGGTCACTGTAGACTCATAGAGGCTGCCATAGACAGAGAGGCTGATGAAGACTCATAAGCCGCATTTTGACCAAAAAGTACCTGGAACTTTACCTGGTACTTTTCTTCAGGAACTATAAGGTTCCTGTGGTCCATTGTTGTCTGCGTTTCCACCGCGGCCTAAAGTCCCGAGAAGATTATGCAAAATTATTACTTGACATTACATTATTCAGAGCTCTTTGAGGACATAACATGAACGAAAATACGGGACAAATGGCATCCCATATGTATTCAATACAAGACGCAACATTTTATTTTCAAATACAGGACGATCCCGTATTATATGTGATGGGTGGCAACCCTAGCCACTCTGGTTGTTGTGGTCCTTTATTTTGTTGAAGGCCTGTTTCAGTTTTTTTACCTTCTCCCAGACCTGTTTCACAGTGTGGAAAATGTGTTTGCTCACTCGGTGCTCACTCGACCAGTCACAAATGTTCAGCACTGCAAACCACACCCCCCAAAGTTTTTGAATGCTTGGAAAGTACTACCCCGCGACCAGGGACTTTTTTAGGGATCGATCAATTACCCCAGAACTAAATTTAGACCCTGGTTCGTGGTGGAAATGTGCATAGTTCCCCAAAAGGTTCCTGGTTCCTGGGGAAAGTTCCTGCAGTGGAAACATGGTTACAGAGGCTGCCGTAGACTCCTATAGTAGAATCACAGGAAGCAGCCTCTCCCTCCTCTCTTTGTCTTTGTCACTAAAACAGCACACACACACATATGTATATATGTGACATATCTGTCAGTGTTCTGAAATATCTGATAACGTTACCTTATGAAAACACTAACAGCTGTTTCTATGATGACAGGGTTCGGTGCCTTTGTTGATAAGACAGTCCTTCCTTACACCAACACCAACAAAGAGAAACTGGAGAAGCCATGTGATGAGGATGACCAGCAGTGTCAGCCTGCCTTCGGCTACAGACACGTGCTCAGTCTGACTCCAGACAAGAATGAGTTTAACAGTAAAGTGAGCACGCAGTTCATCTCTGGGAACCTGGACTCTCCTGAGGGGAGTCTAGATGCCATGATGCAGGCTGCTGTATGTGGGGTAAGAGATGACTATGCACTGTGAGTATTTAGAACAGATTGAATCTAGAAAAGCCATTCAAGTTGAAATACCGAATGAAGTGGTTCAAACTGTCTTTAACAGGCTGTATGAGCCTGGTAACTGTACCAGCTGTGAACCACTACAGTAAGGTCAGAAAACAAATGACTCTCGACAGTCACTCTCCTGAGGTCTCACACTGGTGTCAGCCTTGAGCTCTGAGGATATACATTGTACCATAGCCTAATGAAGTCTGGTGAAAACTTAACAAGTGCCTGACTGTCTGAAAAGGAGGGTCTCACTGAGTGATAGTTGATAAGTGATTTCGATATGAACTATCAAATCATCTGCTGATCCAGAGCTGCTCAGTCATGGCTTCATCCTCCTCATCAAAGAGTCAGAGGAGGTCCAGTTTTACTTCTTCATGACTCCTGTGCGACACCAGACAAAATAATAAAAGTGCTGCAGGACCTGCAGCAATTGAGCCTATAGACTCCTCTGGATGGTGTAGCGATGGTGCAGCCTGTGTGAAACAGACAGAGGAAACATGGATATTAAAAACTGACAAGAGGTGAAAGTCATGAGTTTATGTGGAAAAGAAAAGCATAAGGAGCTGATTCTACATTTAGTAAACAAGTGTAGTGCTGCTCAGATTGTGTTAAATCAGCAGCTAAAGCCTTTTAAGGTTTGTGTGGTGAAGGTCTAAATATGGAAAAAGTCAATGCTGACTTGAAATATACAGAGGGCGAAAACACAATCTTCCCCTGACCTAGTGGCCTAAACCTGACAGGAGGGATGTAGTCAGGGTTTTTCCTGTCACATTTTGTGCCGCCTCCGCCTCCCGAAAAAAAACTCTAGTAGACCTACTTGTTTTCTCTGTACTTAGTGGATTCGACGCTTGTAACTGCATTTTTGACTGTATGCCACTACGGCAATGTAGTGGCACTTTATCGTAATCCGTTCATCAGGCAGAGCCATCCGAAAGAAGAATACGAATGCGCTGGATTTTCTGCTTGCAGAAGGAGGCGGCGACCTTTTGAGGCTCTTCAAATAAGTGAATATTATCTCTTTTTACACCCAAGCACACCCAGCTTCTTGAAGAGTTTCTAAATTCGTCCTAAATAATGTTACATTCCATCGTGTATGTTTTTTTGTTTTTTTTTGCAGAAATGTCTCAAATCACAGTTTATTTTAAAAGAGTTTGCGAGGAGGAGAATTGCAAGGACAGGTGAAACAGTGCAGAGTGCAGACATCATTAGTTCTTCTAATGTGGGAAAAAAATGGTAATTCATGTTACTGATGAGATACGGTTAATGTGTCAAGACTGACAGTAGGCTTAGTTCTCAGCCACAAGTGGAAGGTACCGGTGGAGGAGAAGATCAGAGCGCGAGAGAGGAGTCAAAGGAGAGTACCAAGTCTTCAGGAGTGTGTTAATGAGTGTATTAAAGCCGACGTTGATGGTGATTTTAACATCACTTATTATTCATCTTCACAGATGTTCTCAAAAGCATAGAGTGAGTGGCTTTGACCCACAGTGGCTGGAGAGATAATGATAATGAAAACAGAAATATTGCGACACCCCACCCCCACTCCCCGGTCGTACGGCTTAGTACCACCCACGCCTAATTTTCCTAATTTTCGGCCAGGAAAAACCCTGGTAGTAGATGAACTCTGGTCACCCAGCCGTCTGCCCTAACATGCTTACAGCAAAGTGATTGCAACAGGAATTATTTTTATGTTAGATTTGTGAGATATAAAGGTATTTTTAAAAGTTTTTTAGCCAATAAGATTTGTTTGTTTTAACTTGCTGAAATGGTTCTAACACATGTTGTTTAGGATAAAATAGGATGGAGGAACAGCAGCACTCGGCTGATCGTCCTAACCACTGATGCAGGATTCCACATGGCCGGAGATGGAAAACTGGCTGGTATCCTGGAGCCCAATGATGAACAGTGCTACATGGAAAACAACCTTTACACCAAGGGTAGTGAGATGGTGAGTGTAGAATCACAGGAGGGAAGCCACTGTCAAATGGGTTGCAGTGCCATGTTATTATAACTTAAGGGAAAAGTCAATGACTGTTTATAAAGATGGACGACGTGTCTACGTGTCCTCCCTCTGTACAAGAGTGAGGGTGATCAGGGGTTGGAGCCCATACAACTGCTCAACCCAATCGCAAATCAATCACAGCTGTCAATCATAAGATCACACTACTTAACTAATTAAAACCAATTAAAAACAAACTCTTGAACATCAGCATGATATGAACTACAGACTCCATCTTCAGGCGCATGTTTCATCCACTAACATGGAGGGGGCGGGGTTTATGACCTTAACTGCAGCCAGGGGGAGATGGAGATGTTTTGGAAATCACTTTTTGGAGCTGTAATGTCACCTATCTTTAAACACAGTCACTGGGAAAAGGTTCTTCTCACTGCCTCCAAAAGGTTTTGTTGAAAAGCAGCCATGTGAGTTTGGTTCAGCGGTTATCAAGACATGTCACATGAACACTGGGTTTAACATCTGACTGCTGTGTGCAGGACTACCCGTCTGTCGGACAACTAGCTGTGCAGCTGGAAAAAAGTAATATCCAGCCGATATTTGCAGTGACAAAAAATGTGGAGTCTGTGTACAAGGTAAATAAAATGTACCTCTCATTTCTCTGTTTACGTATAGGACACATGGTGTATTTACTCTGACTTTTCATTTCACCTCATGTTTTATCCCAGAAACTCTCTAAAATGATTCCAAAATCAGAGGTGGGAGTTCTGACGTCAGATTCCAATAATGTTGTCCAGTTGATTGAAACTGCCTACAATGTAAGTTGTTGTCTGTCAGTGACACATTTAGCCTCTTTTCTCTTTTTGTGTATTTTTTAAACTGACCTTTTTCCTCATCATTTCTTTTGTCTTCTTCTTTGCTGTGTGATGCATGACAGCGGCTGTCCTCCAAAGTGACTTTGACCCATGACAATCTGCCTGACAATGTCAGAATTGTCTACACCCCAATATGTGATAAACCAGTAAAAGGACGGGACAGCGAAGGGGTTTGTGATGATGTGGTCGTGGGACACAAGGTCAGTTCAAGTTTCTTTAAGCTTTTCATTGTGATGTTCATGTATTCACACAGTTCTTCTTACATCGGTTTCAGTTTTATCTGTTTATATCATGCTCACCATGTCTACATTGTGGTTCTCATTAAAAAGTCATCCATCCATTGTCCATCCACATGCTGGTCCAATTCCTGGTGGCACTAGACTAAGCTAGCCCAGACATCCCTCTCCCTAGCCCCCTCCTCCAGCTCTTCCAAAGAGATGGTGTCTTAGCTCCTCCCCCTGTCAGCCATGTGAGGGAAACTCATTTCACCCACTTCAGCTGGAAACCTCATTCTTTCAGTCCCTTCTCAAGGCTCATGACTGTGAGTGAGACTTGGAAAGTAGATGGACAGGTAAATCAAGACTTTAGAGGCTCAGCTGCCGCTTTTTCACAACAGTCCTGTACAACAGCTTTAATGCTGAAGCAGCATCACTCTGGAGGTGTTTTTGCCTCTTACCGAGAGTCAGAAAGAAGACCCCAACATACTTAAACACTATCACTTTAGGTAGTAACTCACCCCCAAGGTGAATTGGTCCTTTCTGACGGGCCCAAATGGACAAATCTGACAGCAGCAGAACAGCAACATCTGCCACAAGCAGAGATGCACCTTGGCTTCCAGCTGGAGGTTTTGTCCAAGTGGCAGGGAGGGGGAAGCTGGAGTCTGGAGATGGTTGGGTTGTCTTGGTCCACATGTCTCTTCAATGTTGTGAGGCAGTTAAAGAAACTGTCTGTGCAGACCATGGTGGTGGTCCTCACTTTTTTTTAAAAGGGACTATAGGTTGTGCGTCTCCTGTGGAAAGATAAGGCCGGTCACTGGACGAGAGGATCCAGCTGACTGTCAGACCTCAGTGTCAGGAGGAAGTCCAGTGCACTGAATGTTAACACAAGACCGGATGTGAATATCTCAGTTTGATCTTTGGATGAAAATGTTTAGTTTTTTGTGTAGAATGTAAAAATGTAAAATTGTATGAAACCTGTGTCTGACTCCTCAACCCCAACTGCCCTCTCCAGATCTCTTTTAATGTCACCGTGACCGCAATCTCATGTTTGGAGAAGGACACATCTTTCACTATCAGACCCCTGGGCATAAAGGACACACTGACAGTGAGCTTATCTACAGAGTGTGAGTGTGAATGTATGAACCCCACTGACCAAGAACACAAACACTGCTCAGGGAAGGGAAGAGTCAACTGTGGTATTTGCAGGTAAGATTTACTGCCTGCCTGCCTGTCAGTGCACCACAAGATAGTCATTTCATAAAACAGTATTTGTTGGTTGTATTCATGCGTCAATGGGTATTTGGTGGCCTTATACTGCATGTGCATCTAAAATAAATTCTTATTCTAGCTTCCTCTAAGAAGCTCTGTCTCCACTGGGAACATGTCGGCTGTTCAGACCAGTAAAATGACCTGAGAGTAAACCTGTCTCTGTCAACAGCAAACAAATATGTCAATTATGATACTGAAGTTACATTTTTCTCAACAAGTAGTAGCCTATAAAAAATACTAATAATGAGGTTAGGAATATTATTAAATATTATTATTAACATTCCTAACCTCAATTCAAAGGTTGAATGGGGAATTGTTTCTTCTCTTGATCTCTTGAAATGATGAGGTCTATGTAGGGTTTCCCCTCAGAAATTGATGAAGTGGTAGCACCCAAATTTAAATGCCTTAAGATGTTCAAAATTGGCGTGTCAACACAGCATTTTCTGTCTTCTCAAGACATGGAAATTTAACATCTTAAGGCAGACGTCAAAATAGACATTTTGGACAAATCCGCGTTCCTTACCAGGGGTATGACCTGGAGAAGCTGAGAAAGGTTCAGCTTATGTAAAGTGTCCTATGATGCACAGGAGCAACATCTGGTCAACCAGTTGCACTTGTTTTAATTCTCTCAGGAAAAGTGTCTCCGCTGTTTACTGCTGCAGATCAACTATGTCAGAGAACCTCAACAATAGGGGAAATCAATCATGGTGGCCAATAGAAAGTAGGGCTGAACGATTTGCAAAAAAAACATACTGTAATTAATTCGTCAGATATTGTGATATGAGTCATGATTTCAGTGAGTGGTGATTTTTTATTTTCACTAAAAAAATATAAAATGATGATGGTGTGATTTTTGTTGGTCTTGTACCAAACAAACATGTTTCCTTTATATCTGGAGAATATGATCTGGAAACCGGGCCATCTCTGTTGCATAACAATGCTTCTGGACCTTTGACCTGTGATTGGGATATCGCTCTTGGCCATGTTTGGAAAGCTATTGTGGCACAGGCAGGGAGCGCACAGACGGGTTTCCAGGAAGACTTGTTCCTGGATCACGCAGGACAGGCAGCCACGTACTTAGTCACCTCCTTCCTATTTGATGGCCCCAAAACGTCTGCCGAATCACAAAGAGGGTTCAGCTGGATGTCAGGATGACAGGACAAGAGAGATGCGTGGGCCCAGTGAATGATCTGAGAGTGAGGATCAGGGGGAACAAACAGCTTCCAGAACCTGATAACCCTGATTAGCGTCCTGCACTTTATGTTCAATTTCCCAGGTAACAGCTCCAACAAAACTCAATGGGGATAGAATGGGAGTGCTGACCTTTGGTTCAGAATCAGAGGAAAACAGTCTTGATAAAGCATCACGCTCAACATTTTTAGAACCAAGATGATAGGAGAGATTAAAGTTGAATCTATCAAAGAATAGTTTCCACCTGGCCTGTCTGGCGTTCCGTCCCTTAGCTGACCTCAGGTACTACAGATTCTTATGATCCGTCCACACCAAAAAAGGTTGCTTCACCCCCCCTAGTCAGTGTCTCCACTCCTCTAGAGCAACCTTGATGGCCAACAACTCATGATTGCCAACATCATAATTTCTCTCAGCAGGGGACATTTTTCTGGACAGAAAGGTGCAGGGATGTAATTTATTGTCTTTTACTGACCTCCGGGCCAAGATGGTTCTAATCCGAAGATCTGAGGCATCAACCTCCACCACAAACTGGCGAGAGGGGTCTGGCAAGTTTCAGCTTCTGGGAAGCAGTCTCAGCCTGTGGACTCCAGGAGAACTGAGACTTGGAGGATGTTTAAGCCAGCAAAGGGGCAGAAATGGAACTGAAATGATTAATGAACTTTATATAAAAGTTTGCAAACCCCAGGACGCATTGGACCTCCTTCCTGTTGGAAGGGGTCAGCCAGTTAGTGACAGCGCTAACCTTCTCTGGATCCATCCTCTGGATCCATCGTCACAGCAACAATAAATCCCAGGAATGAAACTGTGGAGACATGGAACTCACATTTCTCTGCCTTGATGTACAGCTGTTGGTTCAAGAGCCCTTGCAGGACCTGTCTAATGTGTTGCAGGACCTGTCTAATGTGTTGCAGGACCTGTCTAATGTGTACATAATTCACTAGAACCTTGAACACAGCTGGAGCATAGTCCAAATGGCATGACAAGGTACTCACAGTGACCACTAGGAGTGTTAAATGCGGGCTTCCATTCATCCCCCTCCTTTATCCTAACTAGGTGATAGGCATTACGTAGAGATTTTTGAATACCTTACAACCCTTCAAAAGTTTGAAGCCAGAGGAAATTAAAGGGAGGGGGTACCTGATTTTAAATGGTGATGTCATCAAGGCCTCTGTAGTCATTAAGGCCTCTGTAGTCAATGCAGGGTCTTAGGGTCTTGTCTTTCTTGTGCACAAAGAAGAAACCAGCATCAGCTGGGGAGGAGGATGGGCAGTTGATTCCTGCTGCCAATGCTGAGTCGATATAATCTTTCATTGCTTGCGTCTCGGGGCCAGAAAGGAAGCACAGACTCCCTTTGGGAGAAGTGCCACGCAGCAAATCTATGACACAGTCATATGGGCATTGAGGAAGAAGGGAGGTGGCCTTGGACTGGTTGAAAACCTCCTTAAGATCCATGTAACAGTAGTGCACATTGGAGAGATCTGGGAAGTCAGCCTCAGAGGCAGGAGGTTCAGGGGAACCTATAACATGAGCGGAGTTAGCAGGAGAAACTGGCTCAATAGGGGAAGTAGCAGGTAACACAGAGTCTGATCTTATCAGGGAAACAGCGATGTTTGCAATCTGCTCCCCAAACCTTGACTTTGCCTGTGGACCAGTCTATGTGTGGGTTATGGTCAATGAGCCAAGGATAACTCAGAATCAGGGAATGTAGGGGGGCCTGATAAAGATGAAAACAGAGCTCTTCTGCGTGAGAGTCAGTGAAGGTGAGTATAACTGGAGGTGTGTGGTAAATGACTTTACAGAGTAAGCGACATCCAGAGTGCTGGCATCAATGGGCTTAGGCAGAGGCAGAGAGGGCAGCTTTAATTCTCTAGCCAACTTGTAATCCATGAAGTTAGGATCAGCTCCGGAATCCACAAGGACTGGGTGGCTTTGAGATAGAGAGGAGGATGTAAGAGACACCATGGGAAGCAAACAGGCTGACCGAGTTCAATGATGTTCTGCTCATCAGTTTGCTCTGATTCCCAGATGCGCCCTTCGTCTTCACTGGACAGCTGATTAGGGAATGTCCAAGCTGAGCGCAGTAGATGCCTCCTAACTGCCTTCATCCATGCGTTGTTGATCTCCTCAGGGGAAATCCTTGTTCTCCCAATCTGCGTGGGTTCCTCAGAGGATGTAGAGAGAGGAGAGTCCCCAGGAGACAGATACTACCTGATTGTTGTTTCCACTGGGAAAGCAACAAGCCTTTTCACGTTCAAATAGTCTTTTTATCAATTTTGGAGGCTAAAGCAATTAGGGGGTGGAGTTCAGTGGGCAGGTCCAGGGGGGCCAGATGGTTTTTTTACAGTATCTGATAATCTATTGAGGAAAGCATCGGACAGGGCAGATTCATTCCAGCTACTTTCAGCTGCCAAACTACGAAACACAATGGCATAATCAGTAACACATCACAGCAATGAGGGACCTGGCACTTCCCGACCTGGTGACGTCACTTGGAAAATCTGGAAGAAAGTCTTTATGAACTGTTGCAGTGAATTACAGATTGCTGATCTCCTGTTCCATTCAGCTGTGGCCCAAGCCTCAGCTCTACCAGACAGGTGGGAAATAATGTAGGCAATCTTGGAACGATCAATGGGAAATGAGGAAGCTTGAAATTCAAAATGTAACTCACACTGCTTAAGGAATGCTCTGCAGTCACCTGAGTCACCGGAGAAATGCTCTGGTTTAGACAGAGGTCACTGGAAACAGAAAGTGTTTGGAGCCTCTGCATTTGCTCAAAACCAAAAGCAGACAAAAGATTCCCTTGCTGCTCAGCCATCTCTCTCATTTCATGTCTGAGAACTGCTCCTCCTGGAAATGTGTTCTCTGTCCTTGGGCTTGCAGAGCTTTGCAAAGTGTTTCCAGGTCTGCAGAGTCCATAGTATGGCCAGATCTTGTTATCAGGCACAAACTAATAATGGACCCACAAAGCAGACTGCAGGCAGGAACAAGTTCAAGGGTTTTAATCAGTCACAGGTCGGTACAAAGATAATCAGTCAAACAGGTAAAGGTATCCAAATCGGCAGGCAAAAGGTAGATAATAAACAAAAACAAAGGTTGAAGCACATTAGGAACACTATCTGAAAAGGCTGGAACTCTCACACTAAGGCAAAGAAGATCTGGCACAGAAGGAAGGGAAGACACAGACTAAATACACTAGGAGAGGGAAGACAATGAGACATAGGTGCAACACATTAGGGCGGGGGAGGCAATCACACAGGTGGAACATTGACAGGAAGTAGATCTGAAACAGGACGAGGTAAATGACCAAAATAAAACAGGAAACATGAATATTGAAAATAAAAGAACATGACCTTATGTGGCAGGACAGAGTGTGACAACAAACCAATAAACCAACAAACCGACAAACCAATAAACCAAGAAAACCAATAAACCTATGAACCAAGAAAACCAATGAACCAACAAAGAAACCAATGAACAAACAAACCAATGAACTGACAAACCAACGGACAAACAAACCAATGAACTGACAAACCAACAAACAAATGAACCAACAAACTAATAAACCAACAAACCAAGAAAACCAATGAACTGACAAACCAACGAACAAACAAATCAATGAACTGATAAAACAACAAATAAATGAACCAACAAATCAATGAACTAACAAACCAATGGACTGACCAACCAATGAACCAACAAACCATCAACCAACAAACCAAGGAACCAACCACAGACAAACCAACAAACCAGTGAACTGACAAACCAATGAACTAACAAACCAATGAACAAACAAACCAATGAACTGACAAACTAATGAACGAATAATTCAATGAACTGATAAACCAACAAACCAACGCACAAACAAACCAATGAACCAATGAACCAACAAACTGACAAACCAACAAAACAAAAAACCGACAAAACAATGAACCAACAAAACAACAAACCAACAAACAAACCAATGAACCAGCAAACCAAGAAAACCAGAAAACCGATGAACCAACAAACCAGTGAACCAACAAACCAACAAACTAACAAACCAACAAACCAATGAACTGACAAACCAATGAACCAACAGACCATCAAACTATCAACCAAGAAAATTAATGAACCAACAAACCAATGAGCCAATAAACCAACAAACATAGAAACCAATGAACAAAGAAACCAATGAACTGACAAACCAACGAACAAAGAAACCAATGAATTGACAAACCAACAAACCAAGAAAACCAACAAACCAACAAACCATTGAACTAACAAACCAATGAACCAACAAACAAACAAACCAAATAATTGACAAACCAACAAACCAAGAAAACCAACAAACCAACAAACCATTGAACTAACAAACCAATGAACCAACAAACAAACAAACCAAATAATTGACAAACCAACAAACAAATGAACCAACAAACCAATAAACCAATGAACTGACAAAACAAGAAAACCAACACACCAACAAACCATTGAACTGACAAACCAATGGACTGACAAACCAATGAACCAACAAACCAATGAATCAACAAACCATCGACCAAGAAAGCCAACAAATCAATGAACCAAGGAACCAACAAACCATCAACCAAGAAAACCAACGAACCAATGAACCAACAGACAAAGAAACCAATGAACTGACAAACAAACAAACCATCAAACTATGAACCAAGAAAACAAATGAACCAAAAAACCAACACACCAACAAACCATTGAACTGACAAACCAATGACCTAACAAACCAATGAACTGACAAACCAACAAACCAAGAAAACCAACAAACCAACAAACCATTGAACTAACAAACCAATGAACCAACAAACAAACAAACCAAATAATTGACAAACCAACAAACCAATAAACCAATGAACTGACAAAACAAGAAAACCAACACACCAACAAACCATTGAACTGACAAACCAATGAACTGACAAACCAACGAAGCAAGAAACAAACAAACCAATGAACCAACAAACCATCAACCAAGAAACAAACAAACCAATGAACCAACAAACCATATACCAAGAAACCAACTAACCAACAAACCAATGAACTGACAAACCAACCAATGAACTAATGAATAAACCAGTGAACTGACAAACCAATGAACTGATAAACCAACAAATAAATGAACCAACAAACCAACAAATCAATAAACCCATATACCAACGAACCGATAAACCAACAAACCAAGAAAACCAATGAACCAACAAACCAACCACAGACAAATGAACAAACCAGTGAACTGACAAACCAACAAACCAACGAACAAACAAACCAATGACCTGACAAACCAATGAACTGACAAACCAATGAACAAACAAATCAACAAACCATCAACCAAGAAAATCAATGAACCAACCATCCAACAAACTGACGAAATGACAAAACAACAAACCAAGGAAACAACAAACAAACAAACCAATGAACCAACAAACCAAGGAAACCAGAAAACCGATGAAACGACAAACCAATTAACCAACAAACCATCAAACTACCAACCAAGAAAACCAATGAACCAACAAACCAATGAACCAATGAATCAATAAACCAACGAACCAAGAAAACCGACAAACCAATGAACAGACAAAACAACGAACCAACAAACCAACGAACCAGCAAACAAACAAACCAATGAAACAACAAACCATCAAACCGTCAATACAAGAAAACCAACAAACCAATGAACCAACAAACCAAAGCAAATGTAAACTTGCAAAATAAATGTAAACAAATGTGTGAAGTGTGATTTCAGCATTTTGGTAAATATGCTTTATTTGTTTTCTTTGTTTTCTTTACTGGTATCAGTCTCATTTCTTCATTTATGCACCTGGAGTCAGGAAGTAGTTAGCCTAGCTTTGCACAGAGACTGGAAGCAGGGGAAGCTAGCCAGATTTTTTAAGATTACTGAAAAAATGAAGAAGGTGACATATAAGAAAATTAGGAAATGTCTCTTGTAGAGGGAGGGATGCTCTTCACTCTTTTACAAATTGTAGGTTTAATGGCCCTCTCTAACCTGTCCTCATTCAGCTGCAAGGAAGGCTTCGTTGGTCAGTTATGCGAGTGTGCCATTGGCGACAAAGACGAGCGCTCCCTCCGGGCATCCTGTCAGAGGCAGAATGGCACCGAGTGTGAGGGTCGAGGAGACTGTGTGTGTGGCAGGTGCCAGTGCCACAGGACAGAGAGTGGAACCAGTTACCATGGTGACTTCTGCGAGTGTGATGATGAACACTGTGAGAAGTTCCAGAATAAACTGTGTGGAGGTAGAGTTTCAGTCATTTGCTAATTATCTGCATTGTAAAGTCTTTTTTACATCAACATTTAAGTGATACAAATATTTCTCACCAAAACACATGAAATATGGGTTGAATTAATTTTCTACCTCAGAAACACATCTTTTATATTTTGAAACCTTGTTCAAATTCATGGTTGCTAGCTGAAGGGAAGAGGTCTCATATTTGTTTCTGGTTGTAGAGGAGTCCCTGGTGAGCAGGGGTGTAACGATTCAACAAATCCATTTTTTCAGACAGTGCTGCAAAAATGTCACCATAATCTTTTATTACTGGTCATTTAAATTAAAATGTTTTTAAATGATAAAGAGACATATCCTATTTAACAACATTTAATTCGGGTGATGCATTTATAAGGGTGTGGAGAGAAATGATGAGTAGACCATGTCAACAGGAGCAGATGAATAATTTTTTGACATTGAAGGAAACTAAATCACTGCAGCCATTGAGCCTAAAGGCAAATATGAAACATACAATTCACAGAATTAGACTATTGCTATTAAAATATGAATAAACCATTTACAATACATTAAATTGAAGTGAACTGACCTGCTGCAGCCCAGCCAAAAATCAACCCTCCTCCATGGACTTAGTCTGGGTGTCTGCTTGAGTGTAATCACACACATCGAGCCAGACTGCTGCAGAGGTGCCTGTCATCAGGTTACTCATCTTTGCCTCAGACTGCAGGTGGTCTACCCGGTGGCCTCAGTGTTCCGTTAAAATGATGGACGGCTTCAGATTTTTCTGTCATTGTTAAAAAAGTTTGTCAGTGACAGAAAACATTCATTTAATGTGATCCCTGAATGTGATACAAGATTATGGATGTTTCTATCAAAGTTTCAGTCCTGCTGTCAGAATCATTACACACTTACTGACTCGACACCCCAAGGCAACCAGGACAGCCCCAGTATTTGTCTTAACACAAATACATGACATAAACAAACATTTTGATTAGGAACCTTACATGTTAAAGAGTTGTGACCAGGATGAAGTCTCAGCTCTCTCTGGTGGAGACACTGTTTCCAAATAACCTCCAACATTTCGTCATAACATCTCCTCTTCCTTACTGCCTGAAATGTGCACCGTCACTAATACATGTCAGCTCATATCCAATAATAATCAGTCAGTCAGTCACCAGGAATCTCCCTCACTCAGCCACCAGGGGCACAACAGGTGTGTTTTGGCCGATACAGATCTGTGCAGGTGCGTTTGTCATGATATAATTCATATACTAGAAATATATTACAGGTTTCAGGTGTGATGGGTTTTTAAGCTCCTTCCAGGTCACAGATGATTCCTTTCAAAGTGACCACTGTCTCCCACACCCCTGAGCCTCTTGTGAGGGGTTTGCTGCTTTTCATAGACAATGAGTCGAAGGTTTATGGATAGAGACAGAGTTCAAAGAATTGATCTGTGACCTGGAGGAGGTGGAAACACAGCAGGTATGTACCAGGATGCACAGGCATGTATTTAAAGGCAGGTATCTCCCCTCTCTGTTCTTCTCAACCTGCAGGAAAAGGTAAGTGCAACTGTGGCACCTGTGAATGTCAACCTGGCTACGAGGGCTCAGCCTGTCAGTGCAAGGTGACTGTGGAGAGCTGTCGCACAACCAACAACACCGTGTGCTTCGGCAGAGGAGCCTGTAAGTGCAACCGCTGTGAGTGTAAGGAGGGATACCAGCGCCCGCACTGCCAGAAGTGTCTTTCGTGTCCTCACTCATGCCAGACCAAACTGTAAGGACTCAACATTAATTCTCAAATTATTATGAAAGGGTTGGTTCAACAAATTACAACAAAAAGACTCTCTGGTGTCTGGTCACTTATGTTAAGATCTTCAGTCATGAACTGTTTCTATTCATCTTGTTTTCAGGAACTGCATTGAATGCCTGGCTTTTGACTCAGGTCCCTTTAAAAAGAACTGTAGCATGGCTTGCAGCAAGAGCATTTATTACCAGATGGTGGAGCAATTCAGCATATCAAGCAAGGAGTGCCATCTGAAGGACTCTGAGGGCTGCTGGATCACGTTTAAGCTGGAGCAGCTGGTCGGAGAGGACAACTTCCTGGCTCAAGTGAAGCAGAGAGGTCAGCTGACACACACTCTTCACAGCTGACACACTGCTCTGGGCATGTTTCTGTGGCTCTGCTCTTTACAAATATTAGTCTGCTAGCAGGTGAAGGTTGAAACTGAGTGAAAAGAGCTGAAGTATCGGAGCAACAGCCATGATCACAGGTGCTCCACTTTGCTAAATGATGAGGAAAGGAGCTTCAATGCTTCATATCCTATCTCCTTTCGCAGAGGACATGTTGTTTCACTAAATCCCCTCCTGTCAAAAGTGTTTATGTCATCAAACTATATACTTATGTCTGAATATTATTTATTCTGATCTCTTGCTCAGTTCCTTATTTCTATTTAATTATTATTTTAATGGCTCAACTTTCTCTACATGTATATTTTATATCTTTATCTTATATCAACATTTCAGTCCTGTTTTGTGTTAGTGGTTAGGAAAGGAGGATTTATCATCCATGTGTTATAAATAAAGTTAGTTAAAGAAAAAAAATCATAGTGGAAGTGCAGTCAGATTATTTTCCTAAGTCCTGATGATCTCTCCTTCACATCTTTCCTTGACCTCATGACATCTTCCATCACGGTCGAGAAATGGTTAGAGAGGAGGTTATTTAGACTTTTCTACCTCAGCCTTCATCTGTGCTGATGCCGTCTTAATTTCTATGTCACATGATACAGGAGGCACAGAAAAATAAAACTATCATTTTCAAGTCATGCGAGCAAAGCAGTCAATGGGCGGCAACAATCATAGTCACGTAATGTGATCATCATTTCCAGTGAGTTCACAATGGCAGTGTTTGATTTAAAACACTACCCCAGAATTCACACACTACACTAGTGAGTGCACTGTGTATACAGTGTACTACATTTGAGTGTCACAATGGAAGTATATGTGAGTTGAGACACAGTACATGTTTACCATCTTCACACATGCTAACATCTGAACCAATAGTTGTTGGGCTGACAGACTGACCAACACATTTGTGTGTAAAAGCTTTGTGATTTCTAACTCCTCCTACAGACTGTCCAGAACCACCCAGCGTTGTAGCGATCATCGCAGGCTCAGTAGCGGGTGTGGCTCTCATTGGCATCCTGCTGCTGTTGCTCTTCAAGTTACTGATCTACATGAATGACCTGAAAGAGTTCAAGAAGTTTGAAAGTGAAAAGAAGAAATCCAAGTGGGCAAACGTGAGACACTTTCTCATTCATTATTACTGCTAACAAAACTCTAAACTAGAACTAACAAACATTTTAGGAAGTGGAGCTTTATGATGATATTGTTTAGCTCCTCTGTTGTTGTGGTTCAGTGTAGTGATTCAGGTTTGAATGAAAGGCTATGTTACAGAGCATCCTGCAGTGCAGCAGCAGTTCAGCGAGCTGTATTGCAGGACATGCTGTTGATATAGCATCATGAGTAGACTGGTGCTGGAGACCAAGGTTCACATCTTTTTATGTCTAATGTAGATTTTACAAAGAAAGGTCAATTGCTTTTACATTCCCAAGTCATGCAACAGTATAACAAGCTGACACAGCAACCAATCAGAACACGCCCCCACCAAAACAAACTTCCATCCTACTCATCTGATGTCATTTAAATGAGCCTTGCACTGCGCACAATCCAGTAATTAAACTGGCTCAGGTGACATGGAGCAGGTCTCTGGGCTGCCATGGCAGTCACCGCTAACTTCATGAACAATAACACTGCAAACGTTACTGAATGTAGACATGACAATACTGATCCACAAGAAGCATCTTCTGAAACCCAGCTCCTCTGGGAGCTCTCACAGTGATGTGAGTGCATCGGGGAACAGGTTCAGTTTTCTCTCTTCTGAAATCTGTGTAATGTGTCTAAAAGGCATTTCAGCACTGAGCTCATCCTGCACTTATGTAGAAATGAAGTTAACTGCTCAGACTAAATAAATCACTGCACATGATAAAAAAAAATGACCACAAATGATTACATTGACTTATTGAGTTGATTTGTTCACAACTGTAGCTACATGCATACAGCTACATTCACAACCACAGCTACAGTCACAACGACAGCTACAGTCACGACCCCAGCTACAGTCATAGTTACAGTCACAACCACAACTACAGTTACAGCTACAGTTACAACCACTGCTACAATCACAGCCACAGCTACAGTCACAATCAGAGCTACACTCACAACCACAGCTACAGTCACACCCACAGCTACAGTCACAATCAGAGCTACACTCACAACCACAGCTACAGTCACACCCACAGCTACAGTCATAGCTACACTCACAACCACAGCTACAGCTACAGTCACAAGCAGAGCTACATTCACAACCGCAGCTAGTCACACCCACATCTACAGTAACACTCACAGCTACAATATAACCACATGTACTCACATCTACAGTCACACTCACGGCTACAGTCATTACCAGAGCTACAGTCACACTCACAGCTACAGTCACAATCAGAGCTACACTCACAACCACAGCTACAGTCACACCCACAGCTACAGTCATAGCTACACTCACAACCACAGCTACAGCTACAGTCACAAGCAGAGCTACATTCACAACCGCAGCTAGTCACACCCACATCTACAGTAACACTCACAGCTACAATATAACCACATGTACTCACATCTACAGTCACACTCACGGCTACAGTCATTACCAGAGCTACAGTCACACTCACAGCTACAGTCACAATCAGAGCCCCATTCACAGCCACAGCTAGTCACACCCACATCTACAGTCATGCTCACAGCTACAATATAACCACAGCTACAGTCACATGCACATCTACAGTCCTACTCACAGCTACAGTCACACTCAGAGTTACAGTCATAACCACAGCTACAGTCACACACAGCTACAGTCATAACCACAGCTACAGTCACACTCACAGCTACAGCCACAATCAGAGCTACATTCACAACCGCAGCTACAGTCACACCCACATCTACAATATAACCACATCTACAGTCAAACTCACAGCTACAGTCATAACCACAGCTACAGTCATAACCACAGCTACAATATAACCACATCTACAGTCACACTCACAGCTACAATATAACCACAGCTACAGTCACACGCACATCTACAGTCCTATTCACAGCTACAGTCACACTCAGAGTTACAGTCATAACCACAGCTACAGTCATTACCAGAGCTACAGTCATAACCACAGCTACAGTCACACTCACAGCTGGTCTCCATCAGCCAGTGCAGCAGCCGCTCAGGACTGTTAACCAGAGTTCCACTCGTGCTGTCTTGCTGACTATTCAGTGCCTCTGGACAACACTGTACCACTACATCTGCTCCAAGGATTTTGCTCCCAACTGTTGATTTGAGCAAAACCAAATTTATATCCTCTAATGACTTCAAAGTTAAATTGGAACAGATCCTGAAGGAGAAACATTAGAAACACATGAGCTATTAATCAATTGATAGACATATCAGGAATTGTACAACCTAACATTAATTGAAACAATGAGGGTCTCCAGGCAGTGGTTATTACTTTATCTAGTACTTTAGTATTTGAGTTCATGTTGTGCTCATTTGGAACATATTAGTGATAAAGATAAATGTTGTGTAATGAAATGATTACAAACTCATTTGACTGGAGGAGCTGCAGGTACTGATGACATGATACATTCAGTCAGTGAGGAGACAGTAAAGGCTGTTTTATCTATCTATCATCTATATATTCATTTGAAACACCCCAGTGTTTATCATCAGCTCTCAGGTAGTGTCCACTCAGCAGCAGTCTATCATATATCATATACAGTATATCATGTTTTGCACAGTGTTGCACATTAAAAGCCTCACAGCTCCTTCAGTCTGCAGGATTATTAGTTTCAGTGGCAGTAGCTTCACACTGGCACAAGTTATTGGAATTAATGAGTGATTGAGAAATTGGAGTTGTACTGGTGGAATCAGAGCTGTGGAAATATATATTGTTCTCAGGTTACTCTTTGTATTTGTGTATTATATTACAATTGGTTCAGCCTTTAAGCCACTATTATTTGAGACTGCTGTCACCATAATTCCAGTTTTATTAGAGGATGTTCAGTCGTCTCTCTGCACTGTGGAGATGAACACACCTCCTGAGACACTGTCTGTGGTTTTGTCTTTCCTTTGTTCCACACATGTGAAATGTTGAAAACAAACAAATCATTGTTTTTTTTCTGTTCCCAGGCCGACAACCCACTGTTCCAGGATGCTACCACCACCGTGTCCAACCCCATGTTCACTGGAGAGTGAGGACCTCGACTGCAGCAAACACAGCTCTGCTGTATCTGAACTAGAGAAAAATAATTTTAAAGCTCATGTGATATTTCATTTCAAATATCCATTGCTGGCATTAATGATTATTCTCTTCTATACATGACTGCAGTTCTTTGTCCAAAAATTATGCATTCTTTTTCATTGCTTATAAGACTTACACATGAAATGTACTGTAATGTCGCACAGCTTATGATATACACAGTAAGAGAGTTTATAGTGGTGCAGCATGTACAGGATAGGAAGAATATAATGATGTATAATAATCATATCCTAGATGTATCATCGATACTTTTTGCTCCTGTTTCTATTCACTGTTGCAAATTAAAAGCCTCATTTCATTGACAGTAGTTTCCCTCTTCATATGATTGACAGCAGTATTTCTGTAAAAATAAAATGATAGAGTTGTACTGATGGAATCAGAGCTATGGAAATATACATGATTTTCAGGTCATACTTTAAAATGACTCAAAATTCTCTAAATATTAAACATCAGATTTCCTCCCACATTTCATCTGAAACTATTATGTGTCATTTTCACTTTAATTTTTTCTTTCATGTCCAGACTGCTGTCAGAGGGTTCATGTTGTGATACCCTCTTACCTTGTCAGTCAGGTACAATAAACAGCTTCTCTAGTTCAGGTGCAACCTCACTTTTTGTGTCCAAGGATAATGTATACAAAGCATATGTAGAGGAAGGTCCCCCTTGTTTCCAGGCCCAGGCCCTTTACCTGTGCACATCTATGAACCAGATGCTTTTATCAGCACACATTCTGAGCAACTCCACTGTGTTATTATGGGATGCATCCACTAAACACAGCTAAAGCTAGCTGAAGCTAACCTGAGTTTACCACAACACTGTAGTAAAACCATCTGACACCTCAGAACGCAGAAACAACCACAGAGAGTGTCCACTGACACTGACATTCATCAGTATCATCACAGCTCTGCGTGGTTTTCAAACACTGTTTATTAATCTGTTCCTACAGATTCTCATCTAAACATTTTTTTCTACCATGTGACCCATGGGGGCCTCCGTCCTGCAGCCTGGTCTTGGTCTGCGCGGTGCTTTCAGAGGTCATAGTTTACTCAGTGTCAGTGTGAACTCTGACTCAGGGGCCGTCCTCTGCTCACCACGACTACACCAGCTATTTGTCAGAAACTTCAAACTGGGTCTGTGACATTGGGTGGTTGTGTAGATAATCACTGTCGTCTCCAAGCAAAGGTGGAGTATCGCCATGTAGTGACGTGGTCACAGTCCATCGTCTGTACGGAGTTCAGCTGAGTCAAACATCATCAGAGATGGCCTGAAGGAAACAACCAGGGGGTCCACACTTAACACTAACTTCAGGTCACACTCAGTCGATGTGGAGTCAAACCTGCACATAATGTATGGAGCAAACTGAGTGATGGTCATGTCAACTCCAAACACTGATGTCCAGGAAGCATCTACAGGAAGTTACTGTGGTCACCTTGGAAATGGTGAATGTTTATGGTATGCATAAATTATAAAGAAAGTAAAGAGCAAAGCTCTGTCTAAACTGACTCAGCATCTGTTCTCAGTCTGGACTCATGATGCGCTAAGATGATAAATAGAGAAGAGCACCACCCCTCCCCTCCTGACAGCAAGTCTGATGAAGGTGTGTCTCATTGATTCTTCACTCTCAGGTCTTGAACTCACCGAGTTATCTTGATCTGACTGTTACTGATTGACAGACCGGATCAGCTGGTTCTACACTGGTGAAGTCCTGCAGCTCAAACCTCCACTGTGCTGCCCTCTGTCACAACACGGTAACCAACAGAAAAATGACGAGTCACATCCTGTCATTTTCACAATAAAGTACCTGAACATGATAAACTATATGTGGTATTATGACGACTGGGAACAAATGTGAAGCGGATTCTGACTGAGCTGATGAAACAGTGCTAGTGTGGAGGTAAACATGGGGACCAGTCCAGCTCCAATGGTCAAGTCTCCTTCGTGATGACATCATAACATTGTCATATGATCAGCCAATCATCATGTTGCTTTTATTTCAAAATAAGGGCACAAGTATTGAAGACAAAAAATCTGAGGTTGTGTGTTCACCATGTGTGTTCGCCGTGTGTTACCCGTGTGTGTTCACCGTGTGACAAAAGTTAACAAACAACCAACACAAGCTCAGAAGGTTTCTGAAAAACAGAGTGCTTTAATTTTCATTATTGAAGAGGAGAACTACAGCAGTCACTCACTGTCATCGAGCAGAAACGCATGTTAAGGTCTGTGTGTGTGTGTGTGTGTGTGTGTGTGTGTGTGTGTGTGTGTGTGTGTGTGTATGTGTATGTGTGTGTGTGTGTGTGTGTGTGTGTGTGTGTGTGTGTGTGTGTGTGTGTACCACTGTATACACACACCCTTGTGGTGTACAGTCCTCTGCAGCAGCTGCAAGCTGATGAAATATTTTATACATCTCAGACAAAATGTCTTCATTCTGCTGTTGGATCAGAATCCACATGAGTCACTGGCAATCAGCCAGTCACATGTCAGAGTTAACATTTTCTAAAATGCAGTAAGTCCATGACATATGAAGCTGGGCTCAGATTACAGCATCTTCAGCTCTTCACTGAATCTGGTTTCTGATCATAAGAAGAAAAAGGAACAAACTTCATTTGATAAAGTCGATGATGTATCTGACACTCATCTATGAGAGGATGCTGGTGGAGCCTTCACAGTCTGTCACCTGCTGTAATCTGAGCCCATGTCAGGACACAGTCATACACACTCAGCTCCAGACTGTTGATGATTATTGATCTAACCTGCAGGTGGGGTGCAGGTGGGGGCCCAGAGCACAGTAAGACAGGGGAAACTAAAGATCAGCTCTAAGTGCAGCAGAAACCTTCAACTGGTCAGAACTAATTCACAGCGGGGGAGCGACAAGGTGGGGGGAGTGGGGGATGGGGTGGGGGTGTTCTCACGCCGCTACATCTGCTGGGTGGAGTTCCCATTCCAGGTGTTGTTGTCATCCTCACTGTCCTCCTGAGTCCTAAGCCTGCAGATTTTACCCTCCTTCTTGAAGTGTTTGGGCCGCTTCTCCACAGTGGACTTGGAGAGTGTTTCTCTGAGAGGACACACAGTCAGTCAGTTAATGTACACAGTCTGATCCTGGTGCAGGAGTCTACAGGTAGACCTGAGCTGTGAGTCCAGAGACCAGCAGCATGACTGAACACCAAGCTGATCAATATTATTACAACTAACTGTCACACTACATTATCAATCTAAACTCTACAGCCAACATGAGCTTCTGGTCGCACCACACCGGGGGAGACTACACAGCCCCACTGGATCCACCTGAACAAGTGTGTATTTTACAAGATGACTCTTTAGCATTTAGCTTTAAGGCTTTTAGGCTCCCATCACACACAGGCTACAGACTGTGTAAAGAATTCAACACAAAGTCAGTGGGAAACAGTCCACGTGAGTCCTGGAATGGTCTGCTCTGGTCTGGTCTTGACCGGTCTGGACTGGCTCAGTGATATAGAGTTGACCAGTGATGACAGAAAGAAAAAAAAGTTTTACTATTATCGCTGCTCTTATCACCTTTAACTGTGATCTAGCATGTGAAGTCATGGTCGGACCTGGTATTAAAATGTGTCTCCAGTGACCACATGTGATCGGATCACCTGAGATGGATATCAATACCAGGTGTGAACAGGGTCATAGATGTCAGGTGGATGGTGGTGGAGGTGCGGTCCGACACAGCCCTCATTGTGTTGTAGGTGTTGTAGTCTGGTTGAGATAGTGGTGGAGGTGTGGCCTGTGCTGTGTGGTGCTCTGGCTAAGGTGGAGCAGTGACTGTTCCTCACCTCTTTGTCTTGTCTGAAGCTGATGAGGAGGAGGAGGAGGAGGAGGTGGTGTAGGAGGAGCTGGACTGCTGGGTGGGGCCTGGGGATGCTGCTCCAGGAGGAGGCGGGGCTGGAAATAGGAAGGAGCTGAGGAACCTCCACACAGCCAGCAGAGGGTAGAGGAGTGTGCCCAGAATGGCCCAGATACCCCCCCCAGAGGACTGGACCACTGTGTTAGCAGGCCTGCCTGAACGCTGAGGGAGAACAGAACCAGTAATACTGATGTGAGCAGGTACTGGTCTATCTGTATTCAGGTTCAACACATGAAGGTGGACTGGACTCTGGTCTACTCACCGGCAAAAGCACAATGGAAGCACTTGGAGCCAGTTCCAGCTCCTGCAGAGTCTTGTTCATGTCTTCACTGTTGAACTCTCGCCGAGGGAACATGGTTGCCAGGGAGAAGTTCCCATAGCGGTTTCCCACTTCCTGAGACAGGACCAGCATAAAATCTTTAACAGAGGTTCAACGTGAATGGACTTAGAGTCACACCAGCTGGACTTCAGTCTACCATCACTTCATTCAGGGACTCTGAATTCAGAGACTCTGAATGAAATGGAATCAGCTACAGCTGTCTTTCATCATCATCATTATCATCATCATCATCATAATCATGAAACAGCTCTCTGAAGACCAGACAAAGGATTCAGTTCCATCAGTCACAGTTCATTTTGTTTTGTTACAGAGAAACTAACAGGTCCACCGTGATCCTGATTCTGTTCCAGGTTTCTAACTGTTACTCCACTGTCACCAGGTGTTTGCAGGACTGTTGGTCTCTGTAATAATATGATGGAGACACAGTGTAGCTCTTCTCTACATGTACTGAGCTCTGAGATAAATACGATTGACCTGACTTGAGCAATATTCAAAAATCAATATCTATTGTTTTAGTCAAAATTGGTTCTTCACAGCTTCATCATGTTTGGTTGAAACTCAGTAACTCATGTCTGTTTCTCCTCTGAGCTGCTAATTCAATATTCTCCGGTTTGTGTGGAATCAAAGTATCAATATATGATCACATCAGATTATTTGTTTATAAACTGTTGTCACAATCAATGATCTCTGAACTAATAAACCACAGATTAGAACCTGGTTTCACAACAAGGTTGAAACACCTGCAGGAGTCTAACAACTGGATATGTGGTTGTGCGTCTGTTTGTGTCTCTGTGTTTATGTGTGTGTCTGTGCTAACACCTGTCATGACACCAGTATGCTGTTTACAGTGATGTCACTGAGCCAACGATCAGCTGTAGATGTTTCCTTCAGCCTACTGTCCAGCTTCATCAAATACACAGAGGCCGAGCACCAAACTGCAAGTCCCATCATGCACCCAACAAAACGTGGCTGAATGTGACAGATGCAGGATTAGTGACCTGGGATCAGCTCTATGAGCAAAGGGTCTGTGTTTAACATGAAGCTTTCTGTCTGCTGATGGTGAATCAAGGCTTTGTGGGAAAGATGATGTAACAGAAGATCCGAGACGTGTGGAGGAGCAAGGTGACACAGACCTGAACAGCAAAGAGCCGAGCCTCCTGCAGTCTGCTCTGTGCAGGGAACTGGTTGGTGAAAGACGAGCCATCTGGGAGGCGGAACTGGATCCTCGCTACGGTGCTGATGTCACACACACACACACAGAACACACACAGAATAATCAAGACCTGAAAATGCAATTTTTGCCGCTCACACCTTGAGTCCCATTGACTTTGAATCTGACACAGTCCAGCTCAGTGTCACTTTAAAAAAGCCTCTTGGACCACTGAAGTCCACCATGATGGACTTTTATCCTTTTATTCTTTATCAATACCAAATATGGTCTTCAGCCTCAGGGGACTTAGATACACATTTCTATTATATAGAGAAAGATAGGTTGGTAAACATATATAGAAACATATAGACTCTAGGGAGTGCCAAAAATGCCACAAACCTGTACCCATCACACCCACTGATTTCACAGACAGCCGATGAAAAGGGGGCAGATGCTGCATACAGTGTAATGAAGAAACGTGTGTTTGGTCTCACTCCTTCATTTAACAGAATCAGACTACCTGAAGTGACTTTAATCAGCTTTGTCAAACTTGCTCATATTTTTAATTTTGGGTGATTGAGTCGTTTCTTTCTCTGGAGCACAGAATGTTAAAACCTGCTCAATGTACGGATGAGTTTTTGTTCTTCAGCTACTTAACATACTTTCACATATAAACTTCACTGTTATTAATATTCTGCATGTTTTAGGGATTTTTTGCTCATTCAAATGAATGAGTTTACAGAGATTATAAGCAGAGTCACTACTATCAGATGTAGAGGGCCTCTACAACAACATTCCAGGGGTTTTGCTGTGGGATGTCACACACTTTAATGAACTGAAGACACAGTGTAGGACACAAGCTCAACATGCTGCAGTTTTAAATGAAGTTTTAGTAAGTAAGTAAGTAAGTAGTTCAGTTACGGCACATTCTGCTTTATTACTCAATGACTGATATTTCTGCTCTTATATTTATTCCACCCACACTGTTGAAACCTCTACAGTCACATTTCTGACCCCCACACCTGACCTGTGATCTCTCTGCCTGTATTCCCGGAGTCAATCAGTCCCTGGGTGCTGGTCTTTAAGTATCACTCCATTTCACCACCATCACCTCTGGACTCTGAAGGTTTTCATCATCCACCTGCTCATTCTACTTCACCACCAGAATCCTGTAACCATCTTCATTTTGCCGACACTAACTCCCAATGCTTCATTCAGTTGTTCTGTCCTTATTAACCTGCTCTTTTTTACCACGGTTACCAAATGACTTATAAACATGTTTGTTTCATACAGACTGACGATAAGATCACTTCCTAAACAACCATGTTA